>NC_086450.1:60981482-61281482 GCF_028390025.1 Pseudophryne corroboree | reverse complement strand
AGGCAGAGGAGGAAACACATACACTGACTGGAACACCCACGGCGTTACCAGAGCGTCCACAGCTATTGCCTGAGGGTCTCTTGACCTGGCGCAATACCTGTCCAGTTTTTTGTTGAGGCGAGACGCCATCATGTCCACCTTTGGTTTTTCCCAACGGTTCACAATCATGTGGAAGACTTCTGGATGAAGTCCCCACTCTCCCGGGTGTAGATCGTGTCTGCTGAGGAAGTCTGCTTCCCAGTTGTCCACTCCCGGAATGAACACTGCTGACAGTGCTATCACATGATCTTCCGCCCAGCGAAGAATCCTTGCAGCTTCTGCCATTGCTCTCCTGCTTCTTGTGCCGCCCTGTCTGTTTACGTGGGCGACTGCCGTGATGTTGTCCGACTGGATCAACACCGGCTGACCCTGAAGCAGGGGTTTTGCCAGGCTTAGAGCATTGTAAATCGCTCTTAGCTCCAGTATATTTATGTGAAGAGACATCTCCAGGTTTGACCATACTCCCTGGAAGTTTCTTCCCTGTGTGACCGCTCCCCAGCCTCTCAGACTGGCATCCGTGGTCACCAGGACCCAGTCCTGTATGCCGAATCTGCGGCCCTCTAACAGATGAGCACTCTGCAACCACCACAGAAGAGACACCCTTGTCCGTGGCGACAAGGTTATCCGCTGATGCATCTGCAGATGCGATCCGGACCATTTGTCCAGCAGATCCCACTGAAAAGTTCGTGCGTGGAATCTGCCGAATGGAATCGCTTCGTAAGAAGCCACCATCTTTCCCAGGACTCTTGTGCATTGATGCACAGACACTTTCCCTGGTTTTAGGAGGTTCCTGACAAGTTCGGATAACTCCTTGGCTTTCTCCTCCGGAAGAAACACCTTTTTCTGAACCGTGTCCAGAATCATTCCCAGGAACAGCAGACGTGTCGTCGGGGTCAATTGAGATTTTGGAAAATTCAGAATCCACCCGTGCTGTTGCAGCACTATTTGGGTTAGTGCTACTACGTCCCCCAGCTGTTCCCTGGACCTTGCCCTTATCAGGAGATCATCCAAGTAAGGGATAATTAATACGCCTTTTCTTCGTAGAAGAAACATCATTTCGGCCATTACCTTGGTAAAGACCCGAGGTGCCGTGGACAATCCAAACGGCAGCGTCTGAAACTGATAATGACAGTTTTGCACCACGAACCTGAGGTACCCTTGATGTGAAGGGCAAATTGGGACATGCAGGTAAGCATCCTTGATGTCCAGGGACACCATAAAGTCCCCTTCTTCCAGATTCGCTATCACTGCTCTGAGTGACTCCATCTTGAACTTGAATTTTTGTATGTACAGGTTCAAAGATTTCAGATTTAGAATAGGTCTTACCGAGCCGTCCGGCTTCGGTACCACAAATAGTGTGGAATAATACCCCTTTCCCTGTTGTAGGAGGGGTACCTTGACTATCACCTGCTGAGAATACAGCTTGTGAATGGCTTCCAATACCGTCGCCCTGTCTGAGGGAGACGTTGGCAGATCAGACTTTAGGAACCGGCGAGGGGGAGACTTCTCAAATTCCAACCTGTAACCCTGAGATATTATCTGCAGGATCCAGGGGTCCACCTGTGAGTGAGCCCACTGTGCGCTGAAATTCTTGAGTCGACCCCCCACCGCCCCTGAGTCCGCTTGTAAAGCCCCAACGTCATGCTGAGGGCTTTGCAGAAGCCGGGGGGGGGGCTTCTGCTCCTGGGAAGAAGCTGCTTGGTGCACTCTCTTACCCTTTCCTTTGCCTCGGGGCAAATATGACTGTCCTTTCGCCCGCTTGTTCCTATAGGAACGAAAGGACTGCGGCTGAAAAGACGGTGTCTTTTTCTGTTGGGAGGGGACCTGAGGTAAAAAGGTGGATTTCCCGGCTGTTGCCGTGGCCACCAAATCCGATAGACCGACCCCAAATAATTCCTCCCCCTTATACGGCAATACTTCCATATGCCGTTTGGAATCCGCATCACCTGACCATTGTCGCGTCCATAAACTTCTTCTGGCAGATATGGACATCGCACTTACTCTCGATGCCAGAGTGCAAATATCCCTCTGTGCATCTCGCATATATAGAAATGCATCCTTTAAATGCTCTATAGTCAGTAAAATACTGTCCCTATCCAGGGTATCAATATTTTCAGTCAGGGAATCCGACCAAACCACCCCAGCACTGCACATCCATGCAGAGGCGATGGCTGGTCGCAGTATAACACCAGTATGAGTGTATATACTTTTCAGGGTAGTTTCCAGCCTCCTATCTGCTGGATCCTTGAGGGCGGCCGTTTCAGGAGACGGTAACGCCACTTGTTTTGATAAGCGTGTGAGCGCCTTATCCACCCTAGGGGGTGTTTCCCAGCGCGCCCTAACCTCTGGCGGGAAAGGATATAATGCCAATAACTTCTTTGAAATTAGCAGTTTTCTATCGGGGTTAACCCACGCTTCATCACACACTTCATTCAATTCGTCTGATTCAGGAAAAACTACAGGTAGTTTTTTCAGACCCCACATAATACCCCTTTTTGTGGTACATGCAGTATCAGAGATATGTAAAGCCTCCTTCATTGCCGTGATCATATAACGTGTGGCCCTACTGGAAAATACGTTTGTTTCTTCACCGTCGACACTAGATTCGGTGTCCGTGTCTGGGTCTGTGTCGACCGACTGAGGTAAAGGGCGTTTTACAGCCCCTGACGGTGTCTGAGGCGCCTGTACAGGTACTAACTGGTTTGACGGCCGTCTCATGTCGTCAACTGATTTTTGTAATGTGCTGACATTATCACGTAATTCCATAAATAAAGCCATCCATTCCGGTGTCGACTCCCTAGGGGGTGACATCACCATTACCGGCAATTGCTCCGCCTCCACACCAACATCGTCCTCATACATGTCGACACACACGTACCGACACACAGCAGACACACAGGGAATGCTCTTATCTAAGACAGGACCCCACTAGCCCTTTGGGGAGACAGAGGGAGAGTTTGCCAGCACACACCCAAGCGCTATAAATATATAGGAACAACCCTATAGAAGTGTTGTCTCCCTTATAGCAGCTTAATATATATCAAAAACGCCAAAAAAAGTGCCCCCCCTTCTCTTTTTTACCCTGTTTCTGTAGTGCAGTGCAGGGGAGAGTCCTGGGAGCCTTCCTCGCAGCGGAGCTGAGCAGGAAAATGGCGCTGTGTGCTGAGGAGATAGGCCCCGCCCCCTATTTCGGCGGGCTCTTCTCCGGAGTTTGTGAGACCTGGCAGGGGTTAAATACATCCATATAGCCCCAAGGGCTATATGTGATGTATTTTTTAGCCAGAACAAGGTATTCTCATTGCTGCCCAGGGCGCCCCCTGCAGCGCCCTGCACCCTCCGTGACCGCTGGTGTGAAGTGAGTGACAACAATGGCGCACAGCTGCAGTGCTGTGCGCTACCTCATGAAGACTGAAAAGTCTTCTGCCGCCGGTTTCTGGACCTCTTCGCTTTTCGGCATCTGTAAGGGGGTCGGCGGCGCGGCTCCGGGACCGGACTCCATGGCTGGGCCTGTGTTCGATCCCTCTGGAGCTAATGGTGTCCAGTAGCCTAAGAAGCCAATCCATCCTGCACGCAGGTGAGTTCACTTCTTCTACCCTAAGTCCCTCGTTGCAGTGAGCCTGTTGCCAGCAGGACTCACTGAAAATAAAAAACCTAAAAACTTTTTCTAAGCAGCTCTTTAGGAGAGCCACCTAGATTGCACCCTGCTCGGACGGGCACAAAAACCTAACTGAGGCTTGGAGGAGGGTCATAGGGGGAGGAGCCAGTGCACACCACCTGATCCTAAAGCTTTATTTTTGTGCCCTGTCTCCTGCGGAGCCGCTAATCCCCATGGTCCTGACGGAGTCCCCAGCATCCACTAGGACGTTAGAGAAATAAAAGATACATTTTATATTATATATTAGCATATGTGCGCCAATAGATTATCTTTCCTTCTGCACAGAAGGTAGCACAAAGTAGTGTTTGAAGAATGAGGGGCGGGGCCAAACAATCCGATGACTGTTACTCACAGCAACCAAACAGAACAATATTCATCACCAGAGGTGGTTGGTTCTTCTTAGCATTTTTTATTTTTTTTTACTTGGTACCCCCTAGCACAGGGGTGGCCAATCAGTCAGCAACAAAGAGCCAAGAAAAATCTTTGGGCATGCCAAAGAGCCGACACCATGTGCACGCCGAAGGCACGCGTGCAAAAATGGGGCGTGGTCTTGTGCCCGCTAGGCCACGCCCACTATAAAATACATTAAAAAAAAGCCAGATCCAAAATAAAATACATAGAAATGGACAAATCCACATAAAATACATTTTAAAAGCCACATCCACATAAAATACATTTAAAAGCCACATCCACATAAAATACATTTAAAAGCAAGATTAACATAATACACTTGAGTTCCCCCATGTGTCACTCCAGCCCGCCACGCCACTGTAGTAGCCCTTCTTGTGTCCAGCAGCCCCTGCCACATGTGTCCAGTAGCCCCTGCTCCAAACCCGAGGTGGTCCATGCTGAGGTAGCTGTAGTCCCACTCTGCTTGCCAGTGGGTTCTCACATAGTATCCGGCTCCCTCAGTCCACTAAGTGACGCCGGCTGGATTTTTTGCGGTCACCTGACCTCAAATGTCAGGAGCCACATCTGAATGAAGAAAGAGCCGCATGCGGCTCAAGAGCCACTGGTTGACCACCGCTGCCCTAGCAGCTCATTTGTGTTATTTGTACCTCAACATTGACAAAGCAAAATCTGTGTAATGAAAATGGTGTTTGTTCTCAGCGGGCAAACTCCAAAAACATTATGTTTTCAGGGTTTGCTGAATATTAAGCGGCCCAATCAGGCCCCTATTAATGAATGGGCCTGTTACTTAAAACATACGGAAGACAGAGTTCCTGCATGTGTAATGGGCCCATAAGGGATGATAAATAGGCCACAATATCACTGTATTTTCCTGCCTGTGATCACTGTTGCACTAGGATGTATTGGGGTGGAGATTCCTAGGACAATGCTTTCCCTGTGTGTCTAGTAAGACATCTGATCATATAGGGCCAGATGTACTAAGCCTGAAAAGTGATAAATATCACAGTGATAAAGTACCAGCCAATCGGCTCCTAACTGTCATTTTTCAAACACAGCCTGTGACATGACAGTTAGGAGCCGATTGGCTGGTGCTTTATCACAGTGATATTTATCACTTTTCAGGCTTAGTACATCTCCCCCAATGGGTGATGCTGGCCTTCTAAGTGTGGAACGGGCCCTGATGTAAAGTAAGGAAACGTTTAAGGGTTTCAAACTTTCAACAAACCTCAAGGGAAGAGCAACATTGATATAGTTAATGAAAGCCACTGGTTTGAAATTGGACATATCCTTTAATAAATATATTCCTAGTGTAGATGATCATTACTTTCACTGGGAATTTACCATCCTTGCTCCAGAAACTCCCAAGTCTCGGACAATCCAACAAGTTACACCTAAATGTAGGCGTTGATGTGCCAGACTCAGAGAAGCCACACCTTGTTAGCCACTGAAAATTGTCATTGTTATGGATCATGGGTGAGTTAAAAATCCTTTTATTTTAACTTACTCATTTCTTTATAACTGTTCCCAGCCAGCTGCTCAGTTGTGTAATGAGAACATGCAGAGTGGAAGGGCTACAGTCTAGGGGATATTCAGCGACTGCAGAATAAAGCAGCAGGCACTTACACAGGGTTCGGTATGATTTACCGCCACAGTATACCGACATTGGCATCCCGAGCGATGGAATGCCGGCCGGGGTTCCAGCGCAACTAAGCCCCTTGCAGGCTCGGTGGCAAGCTTAGCACGCCACAGGTTCTATTCTCCCTCTATGGGTGTCGTGGACACCCATACAGGGCGAATCACCTACCTTTCCGGTATACCTGCGGCGGTATGGTGCCCCCGTCGGGATCCCGGCATCTGTAATGTGACCACCGGGATCCCGACGATCGGTATGCTAACCGCATACCCTTACTCACAATTGCCCTGACCCCAAGTCTCACGATGCAGCAACATATGTGTATCTAGCAAATTTTAGCAAACTGCGCAATTGCGAACATACACATCATTGTGTGTCTCCGGGTGATTCCAAGTCAAACACTACTCTGCTGCTTCTCCCCACACATGAAAATAAGATTTTACTTACCGATAAATCTATTTCTCATAGTCCGTAGTGGATGCTGGGGACTCCGTCAGGACCATGGGGAATAGCGGCTCCGCAGGAGACAGGGCACAAAAGCAAGCTTTTAGGATCACATGGTGTGTACTGGCTCCTCCCCCTATGACCCTCCTCCAAGCCTCAGTTAGGTACTGTGCCCGGACGAGCGTACACAATAAGGAAGGATCTTGAATCCCGGGTAAGACTCATACCAGCCACACCAATCACACCGTACAACTTGTGATTTGAACCCAGTTAACAGTATGATAACAATGAAGAAGCCTCTAAAAAAAGATGGCTCACAACAATAATAACCCGATTTTTTTGTAACAATAACTATGTACAAGTAATGCAGACAATCCGCACTTGGGATGGGCGCCCAGCATCCACTACGGACTATGAGAAATAGATTTATCGGTAAGTAAAATCTTATTTTCTCTAACGTCCTAGTGGATGCTGGGGACTCCGTCAGGACCATGGGGATTATACCAAAGCTCCCAAACGGGCGGGAGAGTGCGGATGACTCTGCAGCACCGAATGAGAGAACTCCAGGTCCTCCTCAGCCAGGGTATCAAATTTGTAGAATTTAGCAAACGTGTTTGCCCCTGACCAAGTAGCTGCTCGGCAAAGTTGTAAAGCCGAGACCCCTCGGGCAGCCGCCCAAGATGAGCCCACCTTCCTTGTGGAATGGGCATTTACATATTTTGGCTGTGGCAGGCCTGCCACAGAATGTGCAAGCTGAATTGTACTACAAATCCAACGAGCAATAGTCTGCTTAGAAGCAGGAGCACCCAGCTTTTTGGGTGCCTACAATATAAACAGCAAGTCAGACTTTCTGACTCCAGCCGTCCTGGAATTATATATATATATATATATATATATATATATATATATTTTCAGGGCCCTGACAACGTCTAGCAACTTGGAGTCCTCCAAGTCCCTAGTAGCCGCAGGCACCACAATAGGTTGTTTCAGGTGAAACGCTGACACCACCTTAGGAAGAAACTGGGGACGAGTCCGCAGTTCTGCCCTGTCCGAATGGAACATCAAATATGGGCTTTTGTAAGACAAAGCCGCCAATTTTGACAATCGCCTGGCCGAGGCCAGGGCCAACAGCATGGTCACTTTCCATGTGAGATATTTCAAATCCACAGATTTGAGTGGTTCAAACCAATATGATTTGAGGAATCCCAACACTACGTTGAGATCCCACGGTGCCACTGGAGGCACACAAGGGCTGTATATGCAATACTCCCTTGACAAACGTCTGGACTTCAGGAACTGAAGCCAATTCTTTTTTGGAAGAAAATCTATAGGGCCGAAACTTGAACCTTAATGGACCCCAATTTGAGGCTCATAGACACTCCTGTTTGCAGGAAGTGCAGAAATCGACCTAGTTGAAATTTTTTTTTCGTGGGGCCTTCCTGGCCTCACCCACGCAACATATTTTTACCACATGTGGTGATAACGTTGTGCGGTCACCTCCTTCCTGGCTTTGACCAGGGTAGGTATGACCTCTTCCGGAATGCCTTTTCCCTTAGGATCCGGCGTTCAAACCGCCATGCCGTCAAACGCAGTCGCGGTAAGTCTTGGAACAGACAAGGTCCCTGCTGGAGCAGGTCCTTTCTTAAAGGCCGATGCCACGGTTCCTCTTGGAACAGACATGGTACTTGCTGAAAGCAAATCCCTTCTTAGCTCCCGAGGCCATTAGTCCTCTGTGAGCATCTCTTGAAGTTCCGGTTACCAAGTCCCTCTTGGCCAATCCGGAGCCACGAGTATAGTTCTTACTCCTCTATGTCTTTTAATTCTCAATACCTTGGTTATGAGAAGCAGAGGAGGGAACACATACACCGACTGTTACACCCACGGTGTTACCAGGACGTCCACAGCTATCGCCTGAAGGTCTCGTGACCTGGCGCAATACCTGTCCCATTTTTTGTTCGGGCGGGACGCCATCATGTCCACCTTTGGTCTTTCCCAACGGTTCCCAATCATGCGGAAAACTTCCCGATGAAGTTCCCACTCTCCCGGGTGGAGGTCGTGCCTGCTGAGGAAGTCTGCTTCCCAGTCGTCCACTCCCGGAATGAACACTGCTGACAGTGCTATCACATGATTTTCCGCCTAGCGAAAAATCCTTGCAGTTCTGCCACTGCCCTCCTGCTTCTTGTGCCGCCCTTTCTGTTTACGTGGGCGACTGCCGTGATGTTATCCCACTGGATCAATACCGGCTGACCTTGAAGCAGAGGTCTTGCTAAGCTTAGAGCATTATAAATTTGCTCTTAGCTCCAGTATATTTATGTGGAGAGAATTCTCCAGACTTGATCACACTCCTTGTGTGACTGCTCCCCAGCCTCTCAGGCTGGCCTCCGTGGTTACGAGCATCCAATCCTGAATGCCGAATCTGCGGCCCTCTAGAAGATGAGCACTCTGTAATCACCACAGGAGAGACACCCTTGTCCTTGGATATAGGGTTATCCGCTGATGCATCTGAAGATGCGATCCGGACCATTTGTCCAGCAGATCCCACTGAAGAGTTCTTGCGTGAAATCTGCCGAATGGAAGCGCTTCGTAATAAGCCACCATTTTTTTACCAGGACTCTTGTGCAATGATGCACTGACACTTTTCCTGGTTTTAGGAGGATCCCGATTAGCTCGGATAACTCCCTGGCTTTCTCCTCTGGGAGAAACACCTTTTCCTGGACTGTGTCCAAAATCATCCCTAGGACCAGCAGACGTGTCGTCGGAACAACTGCGGTTTTGGAATATTTAGAATCCACCCGTGCTGTCGTAGAACTACTTGAGATAGTGCTACTCCGACCTCCAACTGTTCTCTGGACCTTGTTCTTATCAGGAGGTCGTCCATTTTCTTTGAAGACGAATCCTCCTTTCGGTCATTACCTTGGTAAGGACCCCGGGGTGCCTTGGACAATCCAACGGCATCGTCTTGAAACTGATAGTGACAGTTCTGTACCACGAACTTGAGGTACCCTTGGTGAGAAAAGGCAAATTTTGGGACATGGAGGTAAGCATCCCTGATGTCCCGGGACAAAATATAGTCCCCTTGTTCTTTGCTATCACTGCTCTGAGTGACTCTATCTGGATTTGAACCCTTGTAAGTGTTCAAATTTTTCAGATTTAGAATAGGTCTCACCTAGCCTTCAGTACCACCATATAGTGTGGAGTAATACCCCTTTCCTTGTTGTCGGAGGGGTAATTTTATTATCACCTGCTGGGAATACAGCTTGTGAATTGTTTTCAATACTGCCTCCCTGTCGGAGGGAGACATTGGTACAGCAGACTACAGGAACCTGCGAGGGGGGAAACCTCTCGACATTCCAATCTGTACCCCTTGGATACTACTTGTAGGATCCAGGGGTCCTGTACGGTCCCAGCGTCATGCTGAGAACTTGGTAGAAGCGGTGGAGGGCTTCTGTTCCTGGGAATGGGCTGCCTGCTGCAGTCTTCTTCCCTTTCCTCTATCCCTGGGCAGATATGACTCTTATAGGGACGAAAGGACTGAGGCTGAAAAGACGGTGTCTTTTTCTGCAGAGATGTGACTTAGGGTAAAAAACGGTGGATTTTCCAGCAGTTGCCCTGGCCACCAGGTCCCATGGACCGACCCCAAATAACTCCTCCCCTTTATACGGCAATACATCTTTGTGCCGTTTGGAATCTGCATCACCTGACCACTGTCGTGTCCATAAACATCTTCTTGCAGATATGGACATCGCATTTACTCTTGATGCCAGAGTGCAAATATCCCTCTGCGCATCTCGCATATATAGAAATGCATCCTTTAAATGCTCTATAGTCAATAAAATACTGTCCCTGTCAAAGGTATCAATATTTTTAGTCAGGGAATCCGACCAAGCCACCTCAGCTCTGCACATCCAGGCTGAGGCGATCGCTGGTCGCAGTATAACACCAGCATGTGTGTGTATACTTTTTAGGATATTTTTCAGCCTCCTATCAGCTGGCTCCATAAGTACGGCCCTATCCGTAGATGGTACCGCCACTTGTTCTGATAAGCGTGTGAGCGCCTTATCCACCCTGAGGGGTGTTTCCCACCGCGCCTTAACTTCTGGCGGGAAAGGGTATACCGCCAATAATTTTCTATCGGGGGAAACCCACGCATCATCACACACTTCATTTAATTTATCTGATTCAGGAAAAACTACAGGTAGTTTTTTCACCTCACACTTAATACCCTTTTTTGTGGTACTTGGAGTATCAGAAATATGTAACACCTCCTTCATTGCCCTTAACGTGTGGCCCTAAAAGAAAATACGTTTGTTTCTTCACCGTCGACACTGAAATCAGTGTCCGTGTCTGGGTCTGTGTCGACCGACTGAGGTAAATGGGCATTTTACAGCCCCTGACGGTGTTTGAGACGCCTGGACAGATACTAATTTGTTCGCCGGCCCTCTCATGTCGTCAACCGGCTTGCAGCGTGTTGACATTGTCACGTAATTTCCATAAATAAGCCATCCATTCCGGTGTCGACTCCCTAGAGAGTGACATCACCATTACAGGCAATTTGCTCCGCCTCCTCACCAATATTTTCCTCATACATGTCGACACACACGTACCGACATACAGCACACACATAGGGAATGCTCTGATAGAGGACAGGACCCACTAGCCCTTTGGGGAGACAGAGGGAGAGTTTGCCAGCACACACCAAAAGCGCTATAAATGTATATAAACAACCCTAGAAGGTGTTGTTTACTATATATGCGCTCTTAATATATAAATATCGCCAATTTATGCCCCCCTTCTCTTTGTTACCCTGTTTCTGTAGTGCAGTGCAGGGGAGAGTCCTGGGAGCCTTCCTCACCAGCGGAGCTGAGCAGGAAAATGGCGCTGAGTGCTGAGGAGAATAAGCTCCGCCCCTTTTCCGGCGGGCTTCTTCTCCCGGTTTTTAATAAACTGGCCTGGGTTAAAATACATACATATAGCCTTAATGGCTATATGTGATGTATTTATTTTGCCACTAAAGGTAATTATATTGCTGCCCAGGGCGCCCCCAGCAGCGCCCTGCACCCTCCGTGACTGAGTCAGTGAGCCGTGTGACAACAATGGCGCACAGCTGCAGTGCTGTGCGCTACCTTCATGAAGACTGTGGAGTCTTCTGCCGCCTGTTTTCCGGACCTCCGTTCTGCCGTCTCTTCAGCGTCTGTAAGGGGGATCGGCGGCGCGGCTCCGGGACGAACCCCAGGCTGACCTGTGTTCCGACTCCCTCTGGAGCTAAGTGTCCAGTAGCCTAAGACTCCAATCCATCCTGCACGCAGGTGAGTTGGAAATCTCTCCCCTAAGTCCCTCGATGCAGTGATCCTGTTGCCAGCAGGAATCACTGAGATTGAAACCTAAAAAAAAACTTTTCTAAACAGCTCTTTAGGAGAGCCACCTAGATTGCACCCTCTCGGACGGGCACAAAAACCTAACTGAGGCTTGGAGGAGGGTCATAGGGGGAGGAGCCAGTACACACCATGTGATCCTAAAAGCTTGCTTTTGTGCCCTGTCTCCTGCGGAGCCGCTATTCCCCATGGTCCTGACGGAGTCCCCAGCATCCACTAGGACGTTAGAGAAATAGGCATTCCTGGTTGTCAACTGAGCAAACGCCCGGAAGAGAACTGTTTTTTGGGGTGTCATAGCGGTGTAGCCAAAGTAGTGGCCTATTCTGAGTTCCCAACGGAATGCCAATTTAAGGCACATTTGCACCCAACCTAGGGCAAGTGTAATGGCCAATATTGAAGATAACGGCTGCGCTATCAGACAGATAACACGATTTCACGTGTTCTGCACATACGTGGCTGCATGTGACTCAGTATAAGGCCCCATATAGATAACTGCGGAGCTGGCGTTCTGTATATCAGGGTGGCTTTCCCCTTATACCTCCAGCTCAATATCACCAATTCAGTTTAAAACTAAATTATTATATTCATGTTTGCAATAAGGCCTCGGAGGAAGCTTACAGCGGTGAGCTTATAAAAATCCCCTTGTCACCTGTACGCTATGTAACCATAACTAAATTATATTCTGCTGCTCAATGTGGGACAGAAAATTCCGGGCCCCCCTACGCCAGGGATTTACAATGATAGCACAATAAGGGACAGATTACATTGTGCCAGTGCCGTAACTAGGCATTTTAGCGCTGTGTGCAAGAAACAATAGTGGCGCCCCCCCCCCAATGTAAGATAGGGGCAGTGCGCGCCGTAGGCGCGTCAAAAAATTATAGGGGCGTGGCTTAATGGGGAAGGGGCGTGGCCACAAAATAATAGCAATTCATACTACGGTGCACAGTAGTCTACATTATTCAAATTACGCTGCACAGTAGCGCCCCTTTTATACATTACAATAGACAGCGTCCCCCTTTTTACACATTACAGCAGCCAGTCCCCCTTTTTACACATTGCGGCAGCTAGTCCCCCTTTTTACACATTGCGGCAGCCAGGCCCCCTTTTTACACATTGCGGCATCCAGGCCCCCTTTTTACACATTGCGGCAGCCAGTCCCCCTTTTTACACATTGCGGCAGCCAGTCCCCCTTTTTACACATTGCGGCATCCAGGCCCCCTTTTTACACATTACGGCAGCCAGTCCCCATTTTTACACATTGCGGCAGCCAGTCCCCCTCTTTACACATTGCGGCATCCAGTCCCCCTTTTTACACATTGCGGCAGCCAGTCCCCATTTTTACACATTGCGGCATCCAGGACCCCTTTTTACACATTGCGGCAGACGGGACCCCATTTTACACATTGCGGCAGCCGGGACCCCATTTTACACATTGCGGCAGACGAGACCCCATTTTACACATTGCGGCAGACGAGACCCCATTTTACACATTGCGGCAGACGGTGGGTGAGAGAGAGAGAGAGACAGAGAGAGAGAGAGAGAGAGAGAGACATACTTACCTTCTCCCCGCTGACAGGCTCCTCGTGCAGCTCCCTCTCGGTGCAGGCTGTGTGAGGTGAGAAGGAGGAGGAGGGAGGGGGAGCAGTGAGCCGCATCCCAGCATCCTTAGCAGCGCCGGGCAGCCAATACAGGAGGAGAGGGGGATGCTGCAGCGGCGCTTACTACCAATCAAATAGCGCTGCTGCGGCTCACTGCTCCCCCTCCCTCCTCCTCCTTCTCTCCGCTGCCCGGCGCTGGTCCTCTTCTCCCTACACAGCGGGGCGCACGGCGCAGACTTCGGCGGCATGTAATGAGTCAATTTGACTCATTACATGCCGCTGGCCGTTGCGCCCTCAGGGCAACTGCGGTCTGTGCCAAGCCCCCTTGGCACACACGTAGTTACGGCCCTGCATTGTGCAATGAATAGAATCACATAGAATGAATAGAATCTCTTACTCATTTCTCTCTGGAAACAAAGAAGTGATGTTTTCACTTTATGGTTAATTAAATCTACTTAATGCAGTTAATTGCCTCGGTTTCATGCCAACATGTGCAGGTGTTCTTGCTGTTGGGTGGTCAGGTCACACAGGGGGAAGAAGGGGGAGGAAGACAAACATTGGTTCTGTCCTTTCACAAGACGGGAGACAGTGACTGAAGAAGTCATTACTGGTAGGAAGCTGCCTTCAGAGCCAGGAGACGCCTCACACTGATCCTCATGCTCAGAAAGGGTCAGCACACTTCATTGGGTACAAACTGGCTGACACCTGACGCATACTGTAACTCTCTATATTACACGCTGATTCAGGGCAGGATGACTTCATTAGTCAATAGGCAAAAAGTTAAAAAAAAAGCCCAAAGTAATTGCACTGTTAAAAACAACAAAAAACAGTATCATCCACAGTAATGTAGTCTACATTAGGCTAAAGAGACACCGAGTGGGGAATGAGTCTGAGAGACACGGGGGAGATAAGCTGATGGCTCACCCCAGTACCCGAGTCCTTGACGGCCCTGCAGGAGTGCAACTAGGACCTGCGCAGCCATAGCCACCACAGCCAGGGGGCAGTGCTGAGAAGAGCAGAGGGCACCCCTGTCTTAAGTGCTCCGTGCCTCTCTAACACTTTACCCGGCCCTGTTTTCTGCCAGGCCAAAGCAGGTTGACCACTGCTTTCCCTCACGCCCATTAGACTGCACCTCATATCAGTCATATCAATTGTAAGGTGGCGGGGCTGGTGGAAACACGGTCACACATTGAGGTTGGTAGTGTGATCAGATTTCTGCATCTAAAGGACACATCAGCAGGTGATATTCATGGCCAACCTTTTGAGGTGAATGATGACAATGTTATGTCACGGGAACAGGTTTGTGTTTGGTGCACTGCTTCTGATAATGACAGGACAGAAGAGCAGCGATCCGGCCGGCCAAGACAACAATTTGTGCCGCATTGAGGATCTGATTCAGGAGGGCAGATGCATGCTAGTTAGTGATATCGTTGACGAACTGAACATCTCAGTGGGTAGAAGCAGCTGGGTGGAAGGCGATTTACAGCTGACCGAGAAGTTCAGCAAGCCGTCTTGTCCAGGTTTCATGTGCTTGACACTGATATCTTCTATGCCGGTATGGAGGCCTTGGTGTACCATTGGAGAGAATGCTTAGACAAGTATGGGGACTTTGTGGAAAAATAATCTGTATATATATATATATATATATATATATATATATATATATATAGATCATGTATGGCCCGGCACTCCTCCTCTGAATATAGCGCCCCGGTGCCCCCAGCAACAATTGTGGATAGTCAAGAAGAAAGACTGCGGCACTCAGGGTCTTGTTTTAGTATAGAGATGTATTAAAAATACATTACAAAGACCATCAACGTTTCGGGGTGTCTAGCCCCTTTGTCAAGATGTGAGAGAGTAAAAGAAGTGCTAAAGTGACTTACCTATAAAGGAAGGAAAACCCGCCAAACCGCCAGTGAGTGGCCGTCCGTGATCCCGGTGCGCGGCCAGAGCGGCACTGTGTAGTGACGTGCGTGCGCGGCTCGTGATGACGTGGCTGTTCCGTTGCTAGGTAGCAGTCGGGACGCCGAGGACGGGATGCGTGCACGTGACCTAAACACGATATAGAAGATCAGTGCACTGTGACCACCCCAAGCCCCCCGGAAAAGCATGTAAATCACAACATATAAAGCATAAATGGCAACCAATCTTATCAGAGAGGGGATAGGAGCCAGTTAAGGGCAACGCTGTGACAGTGCTTGGGCAGGCGGCATGCAGGGCCATGAACCATACAACACTTGTGATAGATATACATGCATAAAAGGAAGGGGGAAAAACAGAGTGCAGTAAATTGGGTAAATCCCTATGTTGCCAAACAAATCAGGCAAAGCTAACACAAAGCTGAGATCATGACGGATGTCGACCATGATCTGTCAGTTCTTGTAATGATGAAGGCTGTATTGTTGGAAAGTCATCCAAATGTGCTCCACACTATTCTTTCATTGAGCCCATCCGGCTGTGTGGTATTGAGTCTGAAAATCCAGGAGGTCTCCCTACGGAGGAGTAGACCATCCCGGTCCCCCCCTTTGGAGGGATTTTGGAACGTGATCTATGATGACATGCTTAAGATCAGATAAACGGTGCCTTGCTTCATAGAAGTGTCTGGCCACCGGTTGTTCCGAGGAACTCCCGGCGAGGGCCGCCTTGATTGCAGAGCGGTGTAGAGCCATGCATTCCCGTAAGGATCTAATAGTCTTGCCCACGTAGCATAAGCCACAAGGGCAAGTGATCAGGTAAATGATGTAGGTGGAGGTACAGGTTACCACGTGACGTATGGCAATCATCTTACCTGTCCGTGGTACGATGAAGATAGATATACACAAAAAAATAGACACCAGACTGTGTCCTAGGCGCTTATAAAATAAATAATGTATACAATACGTTCCTTTTAGAGATAGATGACCTCAGAATTGGTTCACTCCTTGAGTAAGAATCGTGATCTCATCCAGTTATATTGTATCGTGGTTAATCGTACATATGAAAATAAAAAAAATAACATGCAATGTGTAATATTGCTAATAGTCCAATAACAACAATAATAAGGAACAGCTGGTGTGAATGGTGATCCTAAAATGTCTTGCGTACCCCACTCACACTAAGATAGATATTGGTGTGCCCTTAAAGGTATCTTTTATGTAGTGGTATTAACAGCATCCAGGTAACCAGACATCAAGTAGTAATGGATCAATCATACACTGGCGTACCCAAGACTCACACGAAGGATATGGAGGGTACTCCTTAAAAGGTATCTTTAGACTTTATATTCTTCATAAAAATGAGGCGTACCCCAACTCACACTGGGACTGGAAGTTATGTTCCTATCAAGGTTTCTTTATTCCATGATGGTGCTTCCAGCAGACTCCAATGATCTGATTCGTTAGCTCATAAATATGCAGAAAAAAGGAAAACAATAGCAAACAATGTGTAGTATTGTTTTAAGCAAAAAAATGTGCACAAATTATAGGGCACTGATGTTTGGTAGGCAACTGATGTTTCGCGTACCCCACTCACATCAAAAGATAGGTGGCAATATGCCCGTAAAGGTATCTTTTATATGGAGACTCTCACAAACCGTAAACTAAAATTTTATCCGGAATAGATTAATGTACACAAGCGTACCCGAACTCACACAGGATATATAGCAGCCGTTCCTATAGTGGTATCTTTTACACCATATTACTCAAATGTAGGCGTACCCAGACTCACGTTGAAGTGGCGTGGCTGAATCCTATCAGGGTATCTTTTCCGGACTCAAATGATTTATTCTGTCTATCCTGTCTTCCAAGAATCATCTCCAAAGGCTTTCACAGATGTGGGGGATGTCAGGGCTGCAAAAATATCACTAGCGAGGGACATAATAAGATTGAAAGTATCTGTATAAACGACACTGAAGTCAAAATCACTGACTTCATCACTTGTCACACTAAAAATGTGATTTATGCCATCAAATGCACCTGCTCTCTTTTTTATATTGGAAGAACCACAAGAGATTTGAAAGTTAGAATGGGGGAACATGTAAGAAATATTAAAAAGGGTCTGGAGACCCATTCTCTTTCATTACATTTCAAAAAGGTCCATAATTGTGCAGTTTCTAATATTGTAGGCTTTTATGGAATTAAACATATCAAAAATAACATCAGGTATAGGGACACAATGTCCCAACTTGCAAAAGCTGAAATGAAGGCTATTTTCACATACAACACTCTCATTCCGATGGGTCTCAACAGTGATTTTGAGCTGAAGTGGTTCTTATAATTTCTGTAAATACATTTAAATACCTCTGGTTAAATCCCATATAATTTAAGTCAGGATTGTTGAGATAATACATGCTTATGGTTGGGCTCACCAATATATTCCTATTGTTAGTGACATTACATGATCATGAGGATAGGTGCATCTATTTCAAATAATAAAGGTAACGGGTCCCATTTGACATGTAAAATTGCATGTTTGTTAGTGGGACCAGTGAGGATTATTAAAGGGAGGGGTATCCAGGGATCATTTTAATTATTTTAACTAGTTCAATCATTTCAGTTGGCGATATGAATATTTTGATTGACGTCACCATTGCGCATAAAAATCTTCATATCACTGTAGGGTATAAATACACGGTACAGTAATTATAGTGGTGCTGGAATATAATGAACGATCTTTTGATTCCATTGTTAATGATATTTTTGTTTATTGTCAAGAAACATGTATTCTGAATCGAGTCCGGGGTCTTAGACTACAAGATCCAGAATACTTTGCAAAACTCCGCTGGTCAGAGCGTCCGAGACGTCATTTCCGCTTCCGGTTCCGGCGGAAACACCTTATATGGACTGAATAGCTGAACAAGAAAACTACGAATCCCACAAGGCTAAGCGCGGTAATCGCGATGTACCGGGACGTCCGAGACGTCATTTCCGCTTCCGGTTCCGGCGGAAACACCTTATATGGATTGCATAGCTGAACAAGAAAACTACGAATCCCACAAGGCTAAGCGCGGTAATCGCGATGTACCGGGAATGGACGTTCTGCATACAATATATGAACGATATATATGCTGCTCTAACAATATTGTATACATCATGGCTTACAATATATTCACATTGTATTTTGGATATTTTGTCATAATTAATGAAATTAAGGAACAGGAAGTTGGCTAATTGATTGCACCACTTCCTGCTACTCACAGATAGGCCAGTGGCCTCATAAATACCCAGTCTCCTCACAGTCCAGATATGTCTTGACAAAGGTCCCATGACCGAAACGCGTCGACAGTATCTGGACTGTGAGTAGCAAGATTCCAATTTTTTTTGCTTGAACTTTTTTAACAGGACATTACTTTTTTGTATGTTGTTTAGATTTTCCAATTTTATTGATAAACATTTTTGCTGGAATGGATTAAAATCACTTTTTGTTTTTACGAATGCCATTGTCTGCACTTGGAAATTTTTTGGTAAAAATTACACATCACCAACAGTGTATAGTAGACTTTATCAGATTCCTTTCGTTATCACACACCGATTGGTGAAATCTTGGAAGACAGGATAGACAGAATAAATCATTTGAGTCCGGAAAAGATACCCTGATAGGATTCAGCCACGCCACTTCAACGTGAGTCTGGGTACGCCTACATTTGAGTAATATGGTGTAAAAGATACCACTATAGGAACGGCTGCTATATATCCTGTGTGAGTTCGGGTACGCTTGTGTACATTAATCTATTCCGGATAAAATTTTAGTTTACGGTTTGTGAGAGTCTCCATATAAAAGATACCTTTACGGGCATATTGCCACCTATCTTTTGATGTGAGTGGGGTACGCGAAACATCAGTTGCCTACCAAACATCAGTGCCCTATAATTTGTGCACATTTTTTTGCTTAAAACAATACTACACATTGTTTGCTATTGTTTTCCTTTTTTCTGCATATTTATGAGCTAACGAATCAGATCATTGGAGTCTGCTGGAAGCACCATCATGGAATAAAGAAACCTTGATAGGAACATAACTTCCAGTCCCAGTGTGAGTTGGGGTACGCCTCATTTTTATGAAGAATATAAAGTCTAAAGATACCTTTTAAGGAGTACCCTCCATATCCTTCGTGTGAGTCTTGGGTACGCCAGTGTATGATTGATCCATTACTACTTGATGTCTGGTTACCTGGATGCTGTTAATACCACTACATAAAAGATACCTTTATGGGCACACCAATATCTATCTTAGTGTGAGTGGGGTACGCAAGACATTTTAGGATCACCATTCACACCAGCTGTTCCTTATTATTGTTGTTATTGGACTATTAGCAATATTACACATTGCATGTTGTTTTTTTTATTTTCATATGTACGATTAACCACGATACAATATAACTGGATGAGATCACGATTCTTCCTCAAGGAGTGAACCAATTCTGAGGTCATCTATCTCTAAAAGGAACGTATTGTATACATTATTTATTTTATAAGCGCCTAGGACACAGTCTGGTGTCTATTTTTTTGTGTATATCTGTGTTTTATAAATGTGGTGACATTTATTTTGACATCAGAAGTGTACAGGCAGCTTTGCGCCTAGGGAACTTGTTTGACTGTTTTCATACTTTGCTATTCCACTTCTTCACCACTGTTAAAGCTAGTTCCATTTGGCAGCAACTATTGAAAAATGTTTGCATATAGAGACCAACGTACAGCACTATTTGAAAATATCTTTGGAGACAATAGAGATGTCACTGAACTTTTAGACTATAATTTAGATTCTGTAATGGGAAAATTAGAGACCATCTTATTAAAAGAAAGTAAAATCTGGTGGGAGGTGGCTACTCTGGATAAATATCTAGCGAATGACCTTGTCCCACGGGGTTTGAAAATCACCAAAACTTCCACTTTTACTTCAGCTAATGAAGAGTTTAGGACTGAATGGGACAACATTTTACAAAATTGTTCCCTTTCCCTGATGAAATTAATCATCAG
This sequence comes from Pseudophryne corroboree, assembly GCF_028390025.1. NCBI lineage: Eukaryota > Metazoa > Chordata > Amphibia > Anura > Myobatrachidae > Pseudophryne > Pseudophryne corroboree. Next base: position 61,261,378 of record NC_086450.1, on the reverse strand, counting down.
GGAAAGAAAAAAAGAACTATCTAAACTAGAGGAAGAAATAGGTATTCTTAAATTCCTAGCAACTCCGTACTGTGATTCGAAAGAATACAAAGAATTTGAGAAAGATATTGAGATGAAATTAAAAAGGTCCCAAAAACAACTCATAGATAAGAAATTAAAAAAATTTAATAGGGACAAGAAGGAATTGACTGTCCCGAATGAAGCCCCATATGGGATGGCCAGTCCAAGGATTATGAGAATATCAGACAGACTACAAAAAAGAACAGCGCCAATTAGATCCAGGAGGGAGCGGAGTCCCATACAACAAAATGAGTTGAGGAATAGTCATACACCTAAGAACGATAGGTTTAATTCCCAAACATTCAGACCTTACAGAGAACATTTCACCGATAGGAACCGGATAGGGTCCAGGAGGGACCATACACCAGAATGGAGAGAAATCCCCATGAGAAACAACAGAGAAAGACCTCTGAGAAATCAAAGAGATTTCATATATACATCAAATGTCTTTTCACCGTTAGAGGGAACTAGTCACTCCTCTAATTTTTTAGGGAGGAATCGGGATTTCAACAAACCGAGGTAATAAGATATAAGACCCATAGGGGCAAGAGAGGGGGTAAACCGAGACCGCATAAAGGGAAATGTAAAAAGAAAAAAAAACAGAAACATAAAAAATCTATTCAAACCCTCCCAAAGGCATCTCCACAAATTTCCTCAGCAGTAAAGATTTTTAATCTGAGTTCACACACACTTACCGATGTCGAGACAAAAGTGTTGGAAAAGGGGTTAAAATATTCCCCTACCAATTTTTCAAATCCCTTTGATATTTATCTTGATATACAAAGGTTTTTACGTAAACTAACCATCAAGAAATTTTTCACTAATCAGGAGTCCAGTAGTGAAGTAGAATCACTATCCACAACCCCTTTCAAGCCAAAATCCATCTTCTACCCCAAACATTTACAGGGTCCATTTATAGAGACCTTCGGAGCCCTAGTAACTGAGGACTGTAAACATCTCTTAGACAAACCTACTAAAAAGAACCAACAGACAAGATGTAATCTCACATACAAAGAGAGAAAAGCCCTAAAAGATTTAAAAGATCTGGATACTGTGGTTATCAAACCTACAGACAAAGGCGGAGGCATAGTCCTCATGAACCTTGAGGACTATGAACGAGAGGTCTTACGCCAACTTAATGATGTATCCACATATAGGAAATTAAGAAACAACCCCACCGAACAGGTGCTATCCAAACTCAAAGAAATGGTAGAGAAACATGAGAAAAAGGGCACGATTACCACCAAAGAGGCTAAATTCATTTACATCGAAAACCCTACAGTACCCGTGATGTATATTTTGCCGAAAATACACAAACACGCAACAGCGCCACCAGGAAGACCTATCATTTCAGGGGTTGACGCAGCTACATCTAATCTCTCTAAGTTTATCGACTTTATCTTGCAACCTCTTGTTGTTCAAAACAAGTCCCACCTAAAAGACACAGGGGATTTTCTTTGTCAGTTAGAAAAGATTCAATGGCAGAGCGATTATATTTTGGTAACAGCGGACGTAAGTTCGCTTTATACCATCATTGATCACTCAGATGGTATACAAGCAGTGAAATATTTTCTTAATGCTTCTAATCTATCCAAGACTCTTCAAGAACTGGTGGTAGAAGGAATAACGTTCATCCTTAACAATAATTTTTTTATGTTTGGGGGTGACTTCTACATCCAAAAGACGGGCACTGCTATGGGCACCAGATTCGCCCCAAGCTATGCGAATTTATTCATGGGTTTGTGGGAGTTGAATAACATCTGGTCCCACAACCCATTTGGGGCGGGTCTGGTGTCCAATGCCAGATATATAGACGATATATTTTTCGTCTGGAAGGGTGAAATGGATTCTTTGACCGAATTCTGTTCCTTCCTGAACACCAACAATTTGAATATCAAACTCACATTCGAAAGTAGCAAAGTCAGCATTAATTTCTTGGATATAACAGTTTACATTCAAGACAGTAAAATTCACACCAAAACATACTCCAAACCCACGGATTCTAGTACTTTTATTGAGGCCACCAGTTGCCACCATAACAACTGGCTGAACTCGATTCCCACTGGCCAATTTAAGCGCTTGAAACGTAATTGTACTGATAATGAGGTCTTCGAATCACAGGCTCATATCATGACAGAAAAATTTGTGGCATGTGGGTATGATCGGAACATGATAGATACTGCCAAATCCAAAATTGTTGATATCAATAGAGAGAGTCTCCTTGAGAAGAAAACTAACAGTAAAATAGATTCAAAGAAGGATCCCAAATTTGAATGGGCATTTATCACTGAATTCACCTCCCAACATCGTATGATTGAAGGGGTGTTTAAGAAACATTGGGAGCTCCTTCGGAAAGATCCTATAATAGGCACCCTTGTTCCCGAAAAGCCTATCCACATATACCGTAGAGCACCTAATTTGAAGTCCAAACTCGTTTCTAGTAATCTCCCCTCTGTCCAGCCCATATCAAGAATCATCTCCAAAGGCTTTTACAGATGTGGGGGATGTCAGGGCTGCAAAAATATCACTAGCGAGGGACATAATAAGATTGAAAGTATCTGTATAAACGACACTGAAGTCAAAATCACTGACTTCATCACTTGTCACACTAAAAATGTGATTTATGCCATCAAATGCACCTGCTCTCTTTTTTATATTGGAAGAACCACAAGAGATTTGAAAGTTAGAATGGGGGAACATGTAAGAAATATTAAAAAGGGTCTGGAGACCCATTCTCTTTCATTACATTTCAAAAAGGTCCATAATTGTGCAGTTTCTAATATTGTAAGCTTTTATGGAATTAAACATATCAAAAATAACATCAGGTATAGGGACACAATGTCCCAACTTGCAAAAGCTGAAATGAAGGCTATTTTCACATACAACACTCTCATTCCGATGGGTCTCAACAGTGATTTTGAGCTGAAGTGGTTCTTATAATTTCTGTAAATACATTTAAATACCTCTGGTTAAATCCCATATAATTTAAGTCAGGGTTGTTGAGATAATACATGCTTATGGTTGGGCTCACCAATATATTCCTATTGTTAGTGACATTACATGATCATGAGGATAGGTGCATCTATTTCAAATAATAAAGGTAACGGGTCCCATTTGACATGTAAAATTGCATGTTTGTTAGTGGGACCAGTGAGGATTATTAAAGGGAGGGGTATCCAGGGATCATTTTAATTATTTTAACTAGTTCAATCATTTCAGTTGGCGATATGAATATTTTGATTGACGTCACCATTGCGCATAAAAATCTTCATATCACTGTAGGGTATAAATACACGGTACAGTAATTATAGTGGTGCTGGAATATAATGAACGATCTTTTGATTCCATTGTTAATGATATTTTTGTTTATTGTCAAGAAACATGTATTCTGAATCGAGTCCGGGGTCTTAGACTACAAGATCCAGAATACTTTGCAAAACTCCGCTGGTCAGAGCGTCCGAGACGTCATTTCCGCTTCCGGTTCCGGCGGAAACACCTTATATGGACTGAATAGCTGAACAAGAAAACTACGAATCCCACAAGGCTAAGCGCGGTAATCGCGATGTACCGGGACGTCCGAGACGTCATTTCCGCTTCCGGTTCCGGCGGAAACACCTTATATGGATTGCATAGCTGAACAAGAAAACTACGAATCCCACAAGGCTAAGCGCGGTAATCGCGATGTACCGGGAATGGACGTTCTGCATACAATATATGAACGATATATATGCTGCTCTAACAATATTGTATACATCATGGCTTACAATATATTCACATTGTATTTTGGATATTTTGTCATAATTAATGAAATTAAGGAACAGGAAGTTGGCTAATTGATTGCACCACTTCCTGCTACTCACAGATAGGCCAGTGGCCTCATAAATACCCAGTCTCCTCACAGTCCAGATATGTCTTGACAAAGGTCCCATGACCGAAACGCGTCGACAGTATCTGGACTGTGAGTAGCAAGATTCCAATTTTTTTTGCTTGAACTTTTTTAACAGGACATTACTTTTTTGTATGTTGTTTAGATTTTCCAATTTTATTGATAAACATTTTTGCTGGAATGGATTAAAATCACTTTTTGTTTTTACGAATGCCATTGTCTGCACTTGGAAATTTTTTGGTAAAAATTACACATCACCAACAGTGTATAGTAGACTTTATCAGATTCCTTTCGTTATCACACACCGATTGGTGAAATCTTGGAAGACAGGATAGACAGAATAAATCATTTGAGTCCGGAAAAGATACCCTGATAGGATTCAGCCACGCCACTTCAACGTGAGTCTGGGTACGCCTACATTTGAGTAATATGGTGTAAAAGATACCACTATAGGAACGGCTGCTATATATCCTGTGTGAGTTCGGGTACGCTTGTGTACATTAATCTATTCCGGATAAAATTTTAGTTTACGGTTTGTGAGAGTCTCCATATAAAAGATACCTTTACGGGCATATTGCCACCTATCTTTTGATGTGAGTGGGGTACGCGAAACATCAGTTGCCTACCAAACATCAGTGCCCTATAATTTGTGCACATTTTTTTGCTTAAAACAATACTACACATTGTTTGCTATTGTTTTCCTTTTTTCTGCATATTTATGAGCTAACGAATCAGATCATTGGAGTCTGCTGGAAGCACCATCATGGAATAAAGAAACCTTGATAGGAACATAACTTCCAGTCCCAGTGTGAGTTGGGGTACGCCTCATTTTTATGAAGAATATAAAGTCTAAAGATACCTTTTAAGGAGTACCCTCCATATCCTTCGTGTGAGTCTTGGGTACGCCAGTGTATGATTGATCCATTACTACTTGATGTCTGGTTACCTGGATGCTGTTAATACCACTACATAAAAGATACCTTTATGGGCACACCAATATCTATCTTAGTGTGAGTGGGGTACGCAAGACATTTTAGGATCACCATTCACACCAGCTGTTCCTTATTATTGTTGTTATTGGACTATTAGCAATATTACACATTGCATGTTGTTTTTTTTATTTTCATATGTACGATTAACCACGATACAATATAACTGGATGAGATCACGATTCTTCCTCAAGGAGTGAACCAATTCTGAGGTCATCTATCTCTAAAAGGAACGTATTGTATACATTATTTATTTTATAAGCGCCTAGGACACAGTCTGGTGTCTATTTTTTTGTGTATATCTGTGTTTTATAAATGTGGTGACATTTATTTTGACATCAGAAGTGTACAGGCAGCTTTGCGCCTAGGGAACTTGTTTGACTGTTTTCATACTTTACGATGAAGATAGAACCCGTCAACATATGGCTGCAGGTTGTGCAGCCCAAGCAGCGGTAGCACCCTGGCTTCTTGGTCAAGAATGAGTCCTTTTGAGATCGGGTGGAAGGGCTCGAGATGTTAGAAATGTCGGTATGTACCACCAAGTCCTTGATGTTACGGCCTCTTCTATAACACATCATTGGGGTCTTGTGCTTGAAGGGTAAGTGTGGATCAGAAGATACAATTGGCCAGAGAGCTCTATTTGCTCTGTTCAGTACCGCACTGGAGGTGTCAAACGTAGTGGTCCAAGCGATTCTATTGTCAGTGGACCTGGTCTTGGTTTGTAATAAAGTGGAACGGGGTAACTGTAGTACCTCCCTTTTGATAGTCTCCAGTGTAGTGCATTCGTAGCCCCTAGCGATGAATCTTGACACCATCTTGTCCAATTCCTCCTCCAGGAGATCAGGTTGACTATTGATTCGAGCTACCCTCATCATTTGGGATCTGGGAAGACCCAATTTCAATGATTGCGGATGGTGACTGTTGGCCCGCAGGAGAGTGTTTTTATCGGTAGGTTTATTGTATACGTTGGTCTGTAGACTCCCCGCCTTGATGGCAACTTGAACATCCAGATAATTAATAGATGTCTTGGACCATTGGAAGGTGATTTTGAGTGTCGAAGGTCTGTCATTGATGGATTCCAACAGTGCACGCATCCCGTCCTCGGCGTCCCGACTGCTACCTAGCAACGGAACAGCCACGTCATCACGAGCCGCGCACGCACGTCACTACACAGTGCCGCTCTGGCCGCGCACCGGGATCACGGACGGCCACTCACTGGCGGTTTGGCGGGTTTTCCTTCCTTTATAGGTAAGTCACTTTAGCACTTCTTTTACTCTCTCACATCTTGACAAAGGGGCTAGACACCCCGAAACGTTGATGGTCTTTGTAATGTATTTTTAATACATCTCTATACTAAAACAAGACCCTGAGTGCCGCAGTCTTTCTTCTTGACTATATATATATATATATTTATATACAATCACGGGAAAGGGCACTCTGGGATATCCATTGTACGAGCCGGGGTGCCCTTATTGCACCTGATGAAAAGGCCATTGGGCCTTGAAACGTCATTCTATTAAAAGCAACAGCTTATTTGAAAAAGTCCGGAGGAGTGCCGCCTGTTCCTTTCTTCAAGGGGGGACACCTGCATTTGTGTGTATATATATATATATATATATATATATACACGAGTTGAATACGTTTACACAATGAGAGGTGTTGTTACCTTATTTATTTAACCACAGTCGCAGTATAAAAGGGCATCAACACTTTAATAAGTATTACAACAACATACGCAACCATACGCGTTTCATCCTCACGAACTTCCTTGTGGGAGCTACTTCCTTGCACTATTGCTCCAAGATAGATTGATATATATTAACCATCAGTATGAAGCACACCTAATATAGACAACAATAATATAGTACTATGGGGTAAATTCAGCTTCAGATGCAATTGTGCTAAAATAGCTATTCAGCAATTTCAGCACTTGTGCGCATGCTGGTGTGCGCATGTGCAAGGTCTTTAACTGTGATCGCAGTTTAAGACCTGGAGGGGGGGGGGCGATGTTGCTCCATTTAAGGGGCGCGGTCCAGACAACGGAGAGGCCCATTGCTGGGGCGGGTTGCTACAGCTGCGTGACGTCAAACACAGCCACAGTGATCAGAAAGGTGACGGGTAGCTGTCTGCCTTCACCGCTAGGATGCATAGGCAGGGGGAAACCCTAAACATGCGTCAGCATCACTGTCTTGTGATGTGCTTGCATGTTTGCGGAGGGCCAGAACCCGGCAAACGGGGCGGACTTGCCATGCGCTGGGTGTCTCCCCTCATGCTAGAGTAATGGGTTGTAGGTGTGCGATTTTTCACACATCTACAACCCATGCTGACTTCGGCCCTATATGTGAGTTTAAAAAAACATATTTATTCTTAGTTCTTATATAGGCCCCAGTGGCGTAACTACTGCCCCCGCAGTCCTCGCGGTGGCTTGGGGGCGAGGGGCTGCGGGGGCGCCACTGATTACAGCAGACTGACATGCGGACGAGCGCCCGCATGTCAGTCTGCTTTCTCCTTCCCGCCGCCGCTTGTTGGAGGGACACGGACGGCACAGCGTGTGCCTCTCCTGTGTCCCTCCTGCATCATCTCCGGCGGCCGCGGGTCTAATAGGGGGAAGTGCCGTCCGTGAGCTCTAATTGGCTCACGGACGGCACTTCCCCCTATTAGACCCGCGGCCGCCGGAGATGATGCAGCAGGAGGGACACAGGAGAGGCACACGCTGTGCCGTCCGTGTCCCTCCAACAAGCGGCGGCGGCACTGGGGGGAATATCTGGCACTGGGGGGGATATCTGGCACTGGGGGGGGGGGATGTCTGGCACTGGGGCATATATGGCACTGGGGGGGGAGATGTCTGACACTGGGGCATATATGGCACTGGGGGGGAGATGTCTGGCACTAGGGGGGATATCTGGCACTGGGGCATATATGGCACTGGGGGGGGGATATCTGGCACTGGGGGGGGGGATGTCTGGCACTGGGGCATATATGGCACTGGGGGGGGATGTCTGGCACTGGGGCATATATGGCACTGGGGGGGATATCTGGCACTGGGGGGGGGGATGTCTGGCACTGGGGCATATATGGCACTGGGGGGGAGATGTCTGGCACTAGGGGGGATATCTGGCACTGGGGCATATATGGCACTGGGGGGGGGATATCTGGCACTGGGGGGGGATGTCTGGCACTGGGGGGGATATCTGGCACTAGGGGGGGGATGTCTGGCACTGGGGCATATATGGCACTGGGGGGGGATGTCTGGCACTGGGGCATATATGGCACTGGGGGGGGGGGGATGTCTGGCACTGGGGGGATATCTGGCACTGGGGGGGGATGTCTGGCACTGGGGCATATATGGCACTGGGGGGGGGGATGTCTGGCACTGGGGGGGGGGATGTCTGGCACTAGGGGGGATATCTGGCACTGGGGGAATATCTGGCACTGGGGGCATATGTGGCACTGGGGGGGAATATATGGCACTGGCGGCATATCTGGCACGGGGGGAATATCTGGCACTGGGGGCATATGTGGCACTGGGGGGGAATATCTGGCACTGGGGGCATATGTGGCACTGGGGGGGGTATATGTGTACCTGGCACATGGGGGGGGCTATATTTGGCACCGGGGGCATGTGAGTACCTGGCACCGTGGGGGAATATCTGGCACTGGGGTCATATGTGGCACTGGGAGCACAGCCCTAGCAACAAGGACTACCTCCTAGCAACGAGCATGACACCCAGTGCATGAAACACCTGACAACGAGCATGACACCCAGTGCATGAAACACCTGGCAACGAGCATGACACCCAGTGCATGAAACCCCTGACAACGAGAAGGTAATTGAAAAGTAATTAGAAGCCTTACTGTAGGACTTAATGTGTAATGGGCATTACGGTGTGTGGCATAATGTATCACGGACATTGCGGTGTGTGTCATAATGTGTCAGGCATTACGGTGTGTGGTATACTATATCACGGGCATTGTGGTATGTGGTATAATGTCTCAGGGTCATTGCAGTGTGGCATAATACATAACTGGCATTGCGGTGTGTGGCATAGGGTATAACGGGCAGGGCATTGCGGTATGTGTCACAGGCATTACGGTGTATGGTATACTATATCACGGGCATTGTGGTATAATGTCTCAAGGTCATTGCGGTGTGTGTCATAATGTGTCACAGGCATTGTATGTGCTATAATGTATCAGGGGCATTGCAGTGTGTAGCATAATGTATAACGGGCATTGCGATTCCTGTCATAATGTGTCGGGGGCATTACGGTGTGTGGCATAATGTGTCACAGGCATTACGGTGTGTGGCATAATGTGTCACAGGCATTACGGTGTGTGGCATAATGTGTCGGGGGCATTATGGTGTGTGGCATAATGTGTCAAGTGCATTATTGTGTGTGGAATAATGTCTAAGGGCCATTGCAGTATGTGGCATAATGTATACTGGGCATTACTATAAGGAGGAAAAATGACAAATAATGTAAGGGGCATGAATCAGGATTATTTTTCTTTCCTGTGGTGGCTAACGTCTGGGCGTGCTGGTTGCAAAACTGGGGTATAAGGTAGTCTTTTCCTGCAATACCACGCCCCTTTATGAGAAACCACGCCCATTCCAACAAAACCACGCCCCTTTTTTTGCAGCGCGCGCCTTCGGCGCGCGCATATATATCCCTTTCTTGCTCCCAATTATGTGTGGGGGGGGGGGGGCGCCAAAGAATTTTTTGGCTTGGGGGAGAAAAATTTCTAGTTACGCCACTGATAGGCCCCCATTCCGAGTTGTTTGCTCGCTAGCTGCTTTTAGCAGCATTGCACACGCTAAGCCGCCGCCCTCTGGGAGTGTATCTTAGCTTAGCAGAATTGCGAACGAAACATTAGCAGAACTGCGTGTGAAACATTTCCTGCAGTTTCTGAGTAGCTCCAGACCTACTCCTAGATTGCGATCACCTCAGTCCGTTTAGTTCCTGGTTTGACGTCACAAACACGCCCTGCGTTCGGACAGCCACTCCCCCGTTTCTCCAGCCACTCCTGCGTTTTTGCCTGGCACGCCTGCGTTTTTTAGCACACTCTCTGAAAACGCTGAGTTGTCGCCCAGGAACACCAACTTCCTGTCAATCATACTACGATCACTCGAGCGACTGAAAAACGTCACTCAAGCTTGGGTAAAACTACAAAGTTTTGTGTGAAAGTACTTAGCGCATGCGCGCTGCGTACCATGCGCATGCGCAGAATTGCCGCTTTTTCACTTGATCGCTGCGAAAAACGGCAGCAAGCGAACAACTCGGAATGAGGGCTATAGACGGGGAAGGCTACAATTAAGTTTCAATTTAATCGCAGTGGGCAACAGTTTTTTAATTTGATTGATAAATACATATAACACACTAACAAAAATTTATGGCACAAGTACATAAACATTACATTAAATTAATTAATTGCATATTTTACAATAAATATTATTTAACTAATTAAAATAAATCGTATAGCTTTAATAAAATTTATGACTATAAGAATAAAGCTAATTAGAAAATAATGTTTCATTCTGAAAAAGCATCATTAGAATTAATGATTAAGGGGCTAATTCAGGTTGGATCGCAAATCGCGATCCAACCGGAATTTTTGCGGTGGTGCCGCGGTCACATGCGCAGCGGGCCGTACTGCGCATGCGTCCGCACTTTCTTGACAGGCAGAGGCGGTCGCGGGGCGGACACACTCCATTTTCAAAGAGGAAACGGAGTGTTGCGGGGGCGGGGCGTCCCAAACGGTGGGCAATGCGGCACGAACGGGGGCGTGTCGGGGGCGTGGCGGCTGTGTGACATCACACGCAGCCGCTGCGACAGGTAAGATGGCGCCGGGACTCCTGCGGCCACAGCTAAGCTCCGCCAACAGGAGTCAACCTTAGTTTCTGCTGACAAGCAGAAATTGCGAGGCGATCGCAATTTCTGGTTGTTGAAGGGGGGGGGGGGGGGCGGCGCCGGTCAGCATGCTGGGCGGCCTTGGCAAGCGCTGGGCGGCCCCCAGTATGCGTGCACAAGGATAGCAAATTCTGCTGATTAGCAGAATTTACAATCCTTACTGAAGTAGGCCCTAAGTCATGATTAATGATAAATCATTTGGTGAAAAGATGCAGTTACAAAAATAACTCCCTAATGCATTATACAGCGATAAATAATACATATGTTTTATGTTACTTGCCCTTTGATAGAACCTTTAATATGTTAAACAATGGGGGGGGGGAAAAAGCCTTTTAGCTCATTCAGCGAAGGTTAGAAAACAAGTGTGAAAAGCAGAAGCAGAGTGTAATCTCTCGGTGAGAAGGAGGCTTGTTGGCAGGTAAGCTGTCTATGTGGACAGTAGACACGACACATGTAGGCGTCTGGCTAGCTCAATGATATGGATGCTATTTTCAGTGTCTCGAGTCGTTACAAAGCACTTGTCAGAATAGTCAGATAGTATACTTGTCAGCAGTAAAGTAATTAAAGGAAAATGTTTTATTAGTTCAAATTTGAATAAGGGTCCCTTACCTTACTAGTAACCCCAAATCCAAGGGCCAAACCATTTAAACCCCTGTGTCTGCACTGCAGACAGTCACATTTTGGCCTACCTAAATCAGACTTTTACGGATCCAGAATATTCATACCCTAACATATCCCAACAGCTTCTTCAGCTAGCGTTTTTGTGCCATATGATAGATAGCTACTTGCTAAATATATGCATTATTTACCAATGACCAGCAGCTTTGCCAAGAAGGAGCACCGCTTGATAACGGCCAGCCAATCACAAATCAGTTACTACTAGATGACTTGAGCTGTGCACATGCATTTGAGAGAACAAGGGACGGACCAGGGAGGAAGCAAGCTGACGGAGACCTTACAGGTGAGTTAAGTCTTTGCCGAGACTGGCAGTTATTGGTAAGGCTGTCCCGGCTAGACTTTTTTGTTAAATTGTGTCACCATACAGCAATTAATATTTATCGCTGCAATAAGCAGCGATAATAAAATTATATTTTTCTGTGAATTGTTCACAGTATTAATAAACAAACCGTTACGTGAGCAGAGCAGGATCCAGTGTTAATTTTGACAAGGATTTTCAATTTTAATTTTAGTCTTAGTGGCCTATTTATCACCATCCGCATCCAGGATGCGGATGACAGGTGATAAAATCGCCCAAACTCGCACTGCGATAATTGATTACATCGCAGGGATGTATCAATTGCATGGAGGAACAGAGCTTGCGGTCAAGCTCTGTCCCTGCGACGACACTCCACAGCATCATCGGGGTGTTTTTCGGAAAAAATACCCAGATGTCCTGCTGCGCATGCGCCGCCCCCATCGTCATCGCCGCTACCGCCGCCGCCCGGACGACCCCCCCGTCGCAACTACCCCCTAATGCTGCGGACCCCCCCAAGAAGATCAATATACTCACCAGTCCAGGGAGCAGGTCCGCACGGCTTCTGCTGGGCTGCCCGACGCCGGATCCTGTGCGCTGCGGTGACCCCCGTTGCTGTAAAGTGCGCTGCCACTTTGCAGCATCACTTTACTGCACCGGGGTCACATTGCAGCACATGGCGGACCCGGCGCCCGGCAGCGCTCACCGGAGCAGTGGACACCGGCTCCCTGGACAGGTGAGTATGGTTTTTGGGGTTTTTTTACTTTTTTTTTTTTTTTTACTTTTTACACTGTGATCAGCTTGTGTGTCCATCGGACACACATAGCTGATCACTCTGCCGGGTCCCCGCACAGCTTTCTCTGCCAGGGGCAGAGAAAGCTGTGCAAAAGGGTGCATATCGCAGTGCTGCCCTATGAACTCGCCAGCCTGAGCTGGTGAGATTATCACAGGGCACACTGCAGTATTTTTTCACATTTTTTTTTTAGTAAATTTGGCCACATCACATTTCCCATTATAAGTATGGGGAATGCGATGTGGATTACTAAAAAAACGTGGATCAAAGGGTTTGGAGCAGTTTTTCATGAAAACTGCTCCAAATGCCCTTTAAATTAATACATTCAGGTGATACCAAAATAATGTGAAAAGGGTGTGAAAACTAGAGATGAGCGCCTGAAATTTTTCGGGTTTTGTGTTTTGGTTTTGGGTTCGGTTCCGCGGCCGTGTTTTGGGTTCGAACGCGTTTTGGCAAAACCTCACCGAATTATTTTTGTCGGATTCGGGTGTGTTTTGGATTCGGGTGTTTTTTTCCAAAAACACTAAAAAACAGCTTAAATCATAGAATTTGGGGGTCATTTTGATCCCAAAGTATTATTAACCTCAAAAACCATAATTTACACTCATTTTCAGTCTATTCTGAATACCTCACACCTCACAATATTATTTTTAGTCCTAAAATTTGCACCGAGGTCGCTGTGTGAGTAAGATAAGCGACCCTAGTGGCCGACACAAACACCGGGCCCATCTAGGAGTGGCACTGCAGTGTCACGCAGGATGTCCCTTCCAAAAAACCCTCCCCAAACAGCACATGACGCAAAGAAAAAAAGAGGCGCAATGAGGTAGCTGTGTGAGTAAGATTAGCGACCCTAGTGGCCGACACAAACACCGGGCCCATCTAGGAGTGGCACTGCAGTGTCACGCAGGATGGCCCTTCCAAAAAACCCTCCCCAAACAGCACATGACGCAAAGAAAAAAAGAGGCGCAATGAGGTAGCTGACTGTGTGAGTAAGATTAGCGACCCTAGTGGCCGACACAAACACCGGGCACATCTAGGAGTGGCACTGCAGTGTCACGCAGGATGTCCCTTCCAAAAAACCCTCCCCAAACAGCACATGACGCAAAGAAAAAAAGAGGCGCAATGAGGTAGCTGTGTGAGTAAGATTAGCGACCCTAGTGGCCGACACAAACACCGGGCACATCTAGGAGTGGCACTGCAGTGTCACGCAGGATGTCCCTTCCAAAAAACCCTCCCCAAACAGCACATGACGCAAAGAAAAAAAGAGGCGCAATGAGGTAGCTGTGTGAGTAAGATTAGCGACCCTAGTGGCCGACACAAACACCGGGCCCATCTAGGAGTGGCACTGCAGTGTCACGCAGGATGTCCCTTCCAAAAAACCCTCCCCAATCAGCACATGATGCAAAGAAAAAGAAAAGAAAAAAGAGGTGCAAGATGGAATTATCCTTGGGCCCTCCCACCCACCCTTATGTTGTATAAACAAAACAGGACATGCACACTTTAACCAACCCATCATTTCAGTGACAGGGTCTGCCACACGACTGTGACTGATATGACGGGTTGGTTTGGACCCCCCCCAAAAAAGAAGCAATTAATCTCTCCTTGCACAAACTGGCTCTACAGAGGCAAGATGTCCACCTCATCTTCACCCTCCGATATATCACCGTGTACATCCCCCTCCTCACAGATTATCAATTCGTCCCCACTGGAATCCACCATCTCAGCTCCCTGTGTACTTTGTGGAGGCAATTGCTGCTGGTCAATGTCTCCGCGGAGGAATTGATTATAATTCATTTTAATGAACATCATCTTCTCCACATTTTCTGGATGTAACCTCGTACGCCGATTGCTGACAAGGTGAGCGGCGGCACTAAACACTCTTTCGGAGTACACACTTGTGGGAGGGCAACTTAGGTAGAATAAAGCCAGTTTGTGCAAGGGCCTCCAAATTGCCTCTTTTTCCTGCCAGTATAAGTACGGACTGTGTGACGTGCCTACTTGGATGCGGTCACTCATATAATCCTCCACCATTCTATCAATGTTGAGAGAATCATATGCAGTGACAGTAGACGACATGTCCGTAATCGTTGTCAGGTCCTTCAGTCCGGACCAGATGTCAGCATCAGCAGTCGCTCCAGACTGCCCTGCATCACCGCCAGCGGGTGGGCTCGGAATTCTGAGCCTTTTCCTCGCACCCCCAGTTGCGGGAGAATGTGAAGGAGGAGATGTTGACAGGTCGCGTTCCGCTTGACTTGACAATTTTGTCACCAGCAGGTCTTTCAACCCCAGCAGACCTGTGTCTGCCGGAAAGAGAGATCCAAGGTAGGCTTTAAATCTAGGATCGAGCACGGTGGCCAAAATGTAGTGCTCTGATTTCAACAGATTGACCACCCGTGAATCCTTGTTAAGCGAATTAAGGGCTGCATCCACAAGTCCCACATGCCTAGCGGAATCGCTCCGTGTTAGCTCCTTCTTCAATGCCTCCAGCTTCTTCTGCAAAAGCCTGATGAGGGGAATGACCTGACTCAGGCTGGCAGTGTCTGAACTGACTTCACGTGTGGCAAGTTCAAAGGGCATCAGAACCTTGCACAACGTTGAAATCATTCTCCACTGCACTTGAGACAGGTGCATTCCATCTCCTATATCGTGCTCAATTGTATAGGCTTGAATGGCCTTTTGCTGCTCCTCCAACCTCTGAAGCATATAGAGGGTTGAATTCCACCTCGTTACCACTTCTTGCTTCAGATGATGGCAGGGCAGGTTCAGTAGTTTTTGGTGGTGCTCCAGTCTTCTGTACGTGGTGCCTGTACGCCGAAAGTGTCCCGCAATTTTTCTGGCCACCGACAGCATCTCTTGCACGCCCCTGTCGTTTTTTAAAAAATTCTGCACCACCAAATTCAAGGTATGTGCAAAACATGGGACGTGCTGGAATTTGCCCATATTTAATGCACACACAATATTGCTGGCGTTGTCCGATGCCACAAATCCACAGGAGAGTCCAATTGGGGTAAGCCATTCCGCGATGATCTTCCTCAGTTGCCGTAAGAGGTTTTCAGCTGTGTGCGTATTCTGGAAAGCGGTGATACAAAGCGTAGCCTGCCTAGGAAAGAGTTGGCGTTTGCGAGATGCTGCTACTGGTGCCGCCGCTGCTGTTCTTGCGGCGGGAGTCCATACATCTACCCAGTGGGCTGTCACAGTCATATAGTCCTGACCCTGCCCTGCTCCACTTGTCCACATGTCCGTGGTTAAGTGGACATTGGGTACAACTGCATTTTTTAGGACACTGGTGAGTCTTTTTCTGACGTCCGTGTACATTCTCGGTATCGCCTGCCTAGAGAAGTGGAACCTAGATGGTATTTGGTAACGGGGGCACACTGCCTCAATAAATTGTCTAGTTCCCTGTGAACTAACGGCGGATACCGGACGCACGTCTAACACCAACATAGTTGTCAAGGACTCAGTTATCCGCTTTGCAGTAGGATGACTGCTGTGATATTTCATCTTCCTCGCAAAGGACTGTTGAACAGTCAATTGCTTACTGGAAGTAGTACAAGTGGGCTTACGACTTCCCCTCTGGGATGACCATCGACTCCCAGCGGCAACAACAGCAGCGCCAGCAGCAGTAGGCGTTACACGCAAGGATGCATCGGAGGAATCCCAGGCAGGAGAGGACTCGTCAGACTTGCCAGTGACATGGCCTGCAGGACTATTGGCATTCCTGGGGAAGGAGGAAATTGACACTGAGGGAGTTGGTGGGGTGGTTTGCGTGAGCTTGGTTACAAGAGGAAGGGATTTACTGGTCAGTGGACTGCTTCCGCTGTCACCCAAAGTTTTTGAACTTGTCACTGACTTATTATGAATGCGCTGCAGGTGACGTATAAGGGAGGATGTTCCGAGGTGGTTAACGTCCTTACCCCTACTTATTACAGCTTGACAAAGGGAACACACGGCTTGACACCTGTTGTCCGCATTTCTGGTGAAATACCTCCACACCGAAGAGCTGATTTTTTTGGTATTTTCACCTGGCATGTCAACGGCCATATTCCTCCCACGGACAACAGGTGTCTCCCCGGGTGCCTGACTTAAACAAACCACCTCACCATCAGAATCCTCCTGGTCAATTTCCTCCCCAGCGCCAGCAACACCCATATCCTCCTCATCCTGGTGTACTTCAACACTGACATCTTCAATCTGACTATCAGGAACTGGACTGCGGGTGCTCCTTCCAGCACTTGCAGGGGGCGTACAAATGGTGGAAGGCGCATGCTCTTCACGTCCAGTGTTGGGAAGGTCAGGCATCGCAACCGACACAATTGGACTCTCCTTGTGGATTTGGGATTTCAAAGAACGCACAGTTCTTTGCGGTGCTTTTGCCAGCTTGAGTCTTTTCAGTTTTCTAGCGAGAGGCTGAGTGCTTCCATCCTCATGTGAAGCTGAACCACTAGCCATGAACATAGGCCAGGGCCTCAGCCGTTCCTTGCCACTCCGTGTGGTAAATGGCATATTGGCAAGTTTACGCTTCTCCTCCGACAATTTTATTTTAGGTTTTGGAGTCCTTTTTTTTCTGATATTTGGTGTTTTGGATTTGACATGCTCTGTACTATGACATTGGGCATCGGCCTTGGCAGACGACGTTGCTGGCATTTCATCGTCTCGGCCATGACTAGTGGCAGCAGCTTCAGCACGAGGTGGAAGTGGATCTTGATCTTTCCCTAATTTTGGAACCTCAACTTTTTTGTTCTCCATATTTTATAGGCAGAACTAAAAGGCACCTCAGGTAAACAATGGAGATGGATGGATTGGATACTAGTATACAATTATGGACGGACTGCCACGGTTAGGTGGTATAAAAAAACCACGGTTAGGTGGTATATAATACAATTATGGATGGACGGACTGCCTGCCGAGTGCCGACACAGAGGTAGCCACAGCCGTGAACTACCGCACTGTACACTGGTTGATAAAGAGATAGTAGTATACTCGTAACAACTAGTATGACGACGGTATAAAGAATGAAAAAAAAACCACGGTTAGGTGGTATATATTATAATACAATTATGGATGGACGGACTGCCTGCCGAGTGCCGACACAGAGGTAGCCACAGCCGTGAACTACCGCACTGTACACTGGTTGATAAAGAGATAGTAGTATACTCGTAACAACTAGTATGACGACGGTATAAAGAATGAAAAAAAAACCACGGTTAGGTGGTATATATTATAATACAATTATGGTTGGACGGACTGCCTGCCGAGTGCCGACACAGAGGTAGCCACAGCCGTGAACTACCGCACTGTACACTGGTTGATAAAGAGATAGTAGTATACTCGTAACAACTAGTATGACGACGGTATAAAGAATGAAAAAAAAACCACGGTTAGGTGGTATATAATACAATTATGGTTGGACGGACTGCCTGCCGAGTGCCGACACAGAGGTAGCCACAGCCGTGAACTACCGCACTGTACACTGGTTGATAAAGAGATAGTAGTATACTCGTAACAACTAGTATGACGACGGTATAAAGAATGAAAAAAAAAACCACGGTTAGGTGGTATATATTATAATACAATTATGGTTGGACGGACTGCCTGCCGAGTGCCGACACAGAGGTAGCCACAGCCGTGAACTACCGCACTGTACACTGGTTGATAAAGAGATAGTAGTATACTCGTAACAACTAGTATGACGACGGTATAAAGAATGAAAAAAAAACCACGGTTAGGTGGTATATATTATAATACAATTATGGATGGACGGACTGCCTGCCGAGTGCCGACACAGAGGTAGCCACAGCCGTGAACTACCGCACTGTACACTGGTTGATAAAGAGATAGTAGTATACTCGTAACAACTAGTATGACGACGGTATAAAGAATGAAAAAAAAACCACGGTTAGGTGGTATATATTACAATACAATTATGGTTGGACGGACTGCCTGCCGAGTGCCGACACAGAGGTAGCCACAGCCGTGAACTACCGCACTGTACACTGGTTGATAAAGAGATAGTAGTATACTCGTAACAACTAGTATGACGACGGTATAAAGAATGAAAAAAAAACCACGGTTAGGTGGTATATATTATAATACAATTATGGATGGACGGACTGCCTGCCGAGTGCCGACACAGAGGTAGCCACAGCCGTGAACTACCGCACTGTACACTGGTTGATAAAGAGATAGTAGTATACTCGTAACAACTAGTATGACGACGGTATAAAGAATGAAAAAAAAACCACGGTTAGGTGGTATATAATACAATTATGGGTGGACGGACTGCCTGCCGAGTGCCGACACAGAGGTAGCCACAGCCGTGAACTACCGCACTGTACACTGGTTGATAAAGAGATAGTAGTATACTCGTAACAACTAGTATGACGACGGTATAAAGAATGAAAAAAAAACCACGGTTAGGTGGTATATATTATAATACAATTATGGATGGACGGACTGCCTGCCGAGTGCCGACACAGAGGTAGCCACAGCCGTGAACTACCGCACTGTACACTGGTTGATAAAGAGATAGTAGTATACTCGTAACAACTAGTATGACGACGGTATAAAGAATGAAAAAAAAACCACGGTTAGGTGGTATATAATACAATTATGGTTGGACGGACTGCCTGCCGAGTGCCGACACAGAGGTAGCCACAGCCGTGAACTACCGCACTGTACACTGGTTGATAAAGAGATAGTAGTATACTCGTAACAACTAGTATGACGACGGTATAAAGAATGAAAAAAAAACCACGGTTAGGTGGTATATATTATAATACAATTATGGATGGACGGACTGCCTGCCGAGTGCCGACACAGAGGTAGCCACAGCCGTGAACTACCGCACTGTACACTGGTTGATAAAGAGATAGTAGTATACTCGTAACAACTAGTATGACGACGGTATAAAGAATGAAAAAAAAACCACGGTTAGGTGGTATATAATACAATTATGGTTGGACGGACTGCCTGCCGAGTGCCGACACAGAGGTAGCTACAGCCGTGAACTACCGCACTGTACACTGGTTGATAAAGAGATAGTAGTATACTCGTAACAACTAGTATGACGACGGTATAAAGAATGAAAAAAAAAACCACGGTTAGGTGGTATATATTATAATACAATTATGGATGGACGGACTGCCTGCCGAGTGCCGACACAGAGGTAGCCACAGCCGTGAACTACCGCACTGTACTGTGTCTGCTGCTAATATAGACTGGTTGATAAAGAGATAGTATACAATACTACTAATATACTGGTGGTCAGGCACTGGTCACCACTAGTCACACTGGCAGTGGCACTCCTGCAGCAAAAGTGTGCACTGTTTAATTTTAATATAATATTATTTATCATGTACTCCTGGCTCCTGCTATAACAACCTGCAGTGCTCCCCAGTCTCCCCCACAATTATAAGCTTTATATACAATACATTGATGTGCAGCACACTGGGCTGAGCAGTGCACACAGACTGAGTCACTGTGTGACTGTGTATCGTTTTTTTCAGGCAGAGAACGGATATATTAAATAAAACAAACAACTGCACTGTCTCTGGTGGTCACTGGTCACTGTGGTCGTCAGTCACTAAACTCTGTCTGCACTCTCTTCTAATCTACAGTATCACAGCAATCTCTCTCTCTCTCTCTCTTCTAAATCTAATCTAAATGGAGGACGCCAGCCACGTCCTCTCCCTATCAATCTCAATGCACGTGTGAAAATGGCGGCGACGCGCGGCTCCTTATATAGAATCCGAGTCTCGCGAGAATCCGACAGCGTCATGATGACGTTCGGGCGCGCTCGGGTTAACCGAGCAAGGCGGGAAGATCCGAGTCGCTCGGACCCGTGAAAAAAAAAGTGAAGTTCGTGCGGGTTCGGATTCAAAGAAACCGAACCCGCTCCTCTCTAGTGAAAACACCCTTTTTTCGCATTATTTTAGTAAAAATAATGTTAATAAATAGACCCATAAGTCTGCGGATCTCAGTTTTTCATTTTAGTCTAATTCTGGTCAATTTTTTACATTAATCATAATTTTTGCAAACAGTTTAATGATACTGTAATGGATTTTGCCATATATCATATACAAATGAATGCCTTAAGTTTGTTAGAACAAACAAGTGCAATACACAATCCTATTTCCTTCACAGCAGGTCATATTCATTGTCTGCAAATATCTAGAACATATGATTTAATTTAAAACCCTACTTCCAGTGTTAATTGCACTGTCCTTTGACAAGCATTTTACATTTAGTTGTAGTCTTAAGTGCCGTAGTACTGACGGGGAGATTTCCCCAGAGATGTGTGCTTAGAAATTAGCTGAACATCACTCCGTGTGTACCCCCCTTTAGTCACTTTTTCACCTTCCACTTATCACTGCTTTATCACATCTCCAGGATCTCAGTTTTCATTTTAGTCTAATTTTAGTCCTGAAATAAACTAGTCGACGAATACGTTTAGTCAAAATTTGCATCGACAAAATGAATACTGGCAGGATCATATAAATCCTGTTATCATAAACTGCTGTGGGAGTATTTTGGAGCCAGCCTCTGGCTGTTTTGCAGATGCCCTACAACAAACAATTGCTCATAGTGCCCCGTTACCAATGCTAATGTTCTCGTTACGGTAATAAAGGTGACCTCTTAATCACATGGGCGACATAGGCCAATCGGTAGCTATAGTATCATACAAATGTTCAATAGCCAGTTCCACTGAACTCCTGCAGACCATGTCTGCTGCATCACTTTCCCTAATAACAGGCAGCAGTAATTCACATATTAATAACTTGCAGCTGGAGCAGATCTACACGTAACCTCAGTGCTCTCTCATTAGAACAGGCTGGGTGTCTCTTCAGCTCCTCTCAGGCAGAAACAGCAAGTAATGCAGGAGTATTATTTTGCAATTATCTGTCTCTCATATAGCCATTAAGGGAGGTCCACAGTGCACTACTTTGACAGAGAAAGACCTTGAGTGTAGGGCATGAAAGATGTGACAGCTACACCATATGTCTTGTCACCGCAGCCAGAATTTTCCGCTCCGGTGATATTTACAGGCATGAAGCGGACGTCTGCCTCTGCAACAGGTAATAGCAGCGTTCTCACCAGAAGCCTGTGCATTACGCGGCAGTTGTTTTGAACGGTGGAAACAGCTGTATAACTAGATCTGTTTATCTGATTTTGGGCCTGATTCAGAGAACGAAGCAGTTATTGTGTCTTTGTACGCAGCGGCTGCACTAAAATATGCAAAAGTTGCAGGAGGCATCTTGAGAAGAAAGACGCCCACCACCGGTTTCTGTAATCCGCTGCTGTGTCCGGATACAGCATCAGATCATCTCTGTGATCATTGGGTATCGGAGAAGCCCACTGGTTACTCAGGATGTGCGGTTAAATCATACTGCTGGTACCAGTGAAAAGCTGTGTCACACTGGCTTCAGCATACCCAGAAAAAGGGTCTGACATGCACCCCCCTTGTTTTCCATAACGCTGCGTGTTGCTGCCTTCAAACGCCTGCAGCATGGCAGTTATGCTGTGGTGAATGGGGCACTGCGAGTGACATCGCAGCCCTAGATCGGAACATACGCAGTGTGGCACATACACAGATCTGCAAACATCTGAGGTGTATTCTCTGCCAGTAGCGTGTCTAGGGGTCTGGGAGCGACTGGCAACATGAAGTACTTGCTCAGTTGCGTTACGATGTCATGTTATCATGATGTAGTGCGTGCTACACTTCTGGGCCACAACATCATGGAAGCTCCATGATGGAGACATGATCCAGAAGCTCAGACCAAAACACAAAGCTGGAGCAATATGAGAAGAAGAAAAACAAACAGATTTCCTCAGCACACTCCAAATAGTGACTTACATCCTACAAAAAAGTGACTTACATCCCACATGATAATAGTAATGCAGAGATCTGTGGTGGGCTAATACATTGGCTAGAGCAACTTCCATTCTATATATGGAGGTTATGCTGATCCTTGTAGTCCCATTTTGGAGGATTCAGCGATGCATCCATGTGAATAAGCTCTCAATATCAAAATACACCATGATGGTGGCTTACTATATATTTGCAAATGTATGCAATTCAGATCTCTGCATTACTATTACCATGTAGGATGTAAGTGATTGTCTTTTCTTGCCAATATGAGAAGACTCTTGCACAGCATTAAGAAGCCATGGCCCTCGATGGATTAAAATTTGTGGGTGGCTGAGCCGACTGGCGCCCTCCCCTTGACCAGCACTTCTGGTGAACCGGTTCTTATTGCCCATTTCTCTACACAAAGGCACATTCCTAATAGAAAAATTGGTTCAAATTAAGCCGCTTCTTGATCTTCCCAAACCAGGCCCATTTCAAGTGATGTCATGTCCTCTTCCAAGAAGCCACACCCTGGGCCCTGACCCATCCCAGTGCAAATCAGATCTGCCGGCTGATGTATGTAAACCTGTATTCCATTACATGCCACCTCCTAATAATGCCACCTTCACCCAGTCGATATACAGTAAATGTAATTTACAGCATGATGTTATGGGAACGGCTCTGCTTCTCCATTAATGAAAGACTTGATTGTATCAATACCCAGATAGGAAGCATATCCTGTTTCATGCTGTTGTATATGATGTGCCAAGTGGATTAGATTCATGAGCATGGGAAGGAGAAACTGTGGGGCACCCACAGAGAGCCGGGCCATTGCCGGTGAGACAGAGGAGCGCCTTATGAAGAGGAACCCTCCAAAGAAACAGAGGCCACCTATTGTGTGTGACTGAGATATGAGTGCTAAAGAGACAGGCAAGAGTGCTTCAGGCGTGGAAAAGAGACGGAGAGATATGAGAGCTAGCAGGAACGGAGTCTGTCATTACAACACAATGAACCACTAAAGTTGTTTCTTCTTTGTTCTTTTTGCTTTTTACAAGTTGATTTGTGTCAGACAGTTTGGAGGCTGTGATGACTTGGAAACATTTTTATGATTTATTTGATGGATTACTTTGCGTCTTGCACTCTACCCTGCAGAACAATAGGCAGCAAGTTACATTTCCTCCACTCCAGCGATATTGTCCACTTCCTTGTCCAAACGATGAAGGATTCCCAGGCGAGGAGCTGCGAGGATCAAACTTCCCATGTGCTGGGCCGAAACACTTCATAATTCAGGGAGGAAAGAGAAGTCTTTTGAGGTTGGGAAACTAAAGAGTGCAGCGTGTTTATAGAGGAACAGCTGCCAGCCTGTCCGGCACACTGACACCCAGTCTATGGGACGCAGTCTAGGGACCTTCTATGTACTGTACATGTTTCGTTCAATGGGAGTAGATGATTAATTAACATTTTCTTTTGTAATAGCCGGTGCCCCCGGAGATGAATGACATATGCAGTTATTTACAAGTTCTAAAAACAAAGTCGCTGGGTTCCGCTGTCAGTAACGGGTGAGAGAAGCACCAATCACAGAGCCAGTAAAAATCTATTTTTACTTTTATGAGAAATGTGGTTTTTCATCTTGCAGAAATTTACGGGCAATCGCTGCTCAGAGCTGTTAATAGGTTTTGCCATGATCAGTTATTTTGGGCAACATAAACATACTGGCAAATAGCCTGACGTGAAGTGACTTTAATGTTTAAAAAAAAAAATCTTTTAACATTACCCCCACCCTACTCTATGTATTGTTCCTCTCCCACATCACTATTTCACACTTCATCAAATCACACATGTTACATTATCCTTTCACTACCCATTACTGATCAATGTGGGAGCAATTACAGCCGGCTTGCATTCATCATTGCATTACCCCTATTATTTAAATCAGTGGACTGGATCCCAAACTCAGTCCTCGAAACCCTTAATGTTTTCCAGGTCACCCGGCAGGTGCTCTGTGTATCACCAACTGTCACACTTTTAAAATCCACAGGTGACCTGGAAAACCTGGATTCAATAAATAGAACTACTCCCTGTGCTGACTGGTTCCGTCTTATGATGGCGATGACGAAAGGAGACCATACTCAGACGGAGAAAATACTAGCCGTAGGGCTGGTAAAAGATTTGATGGTGCAACAGATGGCAATGCAGCGTCTATAAACCCTGCAAGTGGGAGTCTCTGTCCTGGCGGAGGCGTGGATATACACCACGGAAGTGCTGAGTAGCGGCATCTGCATAAAGCTGCAGACACAACTGCGCCAAAGACACATGGACGAGTGCAACTGTGTCCAACTCAGAGTCATGCCCCCTGCCTTCTTTAATGTCCAGGGCTTCCCAAATCTGTTATCTAACTACAGTTACATGTGTTTTTTGACTGACACAAATAAATCTAAGCAGAGAGAGAGAGAGAAGGGTTAAAAATATCTGATTTCAGTGACTTTAATAATGTAGTCAGGAAACATACGCTGCTGGAGATTTCATGCGTGGCAAGGTCATAGGTGTATCCGGTATGAGCCACTAAGCTTACAGCATTGCAGCTGCACTATAAGTATAACGGGCTGTGGGTGTGCGGTAGATTTAGGAGGTCCCTTCCGCCCGCCTCACCACCCTTTTATAGTAAGAAATCCAGACACAGCTGAGACTGAGGGACTCACTGAAATCAGAGGGCAAGGTATCTACGTAGCTGATAGAGGGCCAGGTCTAGGCAGGGCCGGTGCAAAGTCTCTCTGCACCCTAGGACAAGCTTCAGCCTAGCGCCCCCTAACCTGCAAACCCTTTCGGAGGGGAGATGCAGGTGGCCACTAGGTGGGCTGGGGTGAATTGCATCATTATACATATACAGAGAAAAGGGACGACTCTCAAAGACATTTAAAGTGAAAAAGTATATTTGTAAACAGTCACAAAATGACCCAGCAACGCTGCTGGGCGCAGACATATAGTCAGGTGCTAGACAGCCAGGATCCATGGTCCAGGAGGAGGTGCATCAGGGCTATGAAGAACGGCTGTGGGGACGCCACTTGGGAGCCATAGTTACATCTGCCTCCTATGTGCCTAAGGAGAGAGAATTGACTGCATAGGAAAGGAAAGAGTTAAACATCCTGTGAGGGGGTGGACCTAGCTGTGAGGAAAGTACAGCCTTTGGAAAAAGGGGAGGGTTAATATATATATAGGGAATGCTAGGCCCAGCCTGGTCTCTCTTGCTGCTGAATTGCCTCGGGGTGAGTGCTGCATAGCAGAGTCTCCCCATTAATCCAGTGTACTTTTCACATTCATTTAAAGCCTTTTCCCTTCATTACCCCCATTGTATTATGGCTGCTTCTCGCCCTCGCCGGTCCGCCGGGACCCCAGCCCGGTACCGCTCATCGGGCGGTGGGGCTGGGCCCGAGGACGGGCTGGCTGGCCCTGGGGACGGCGTCCCGTCCCCTGGGGCCTACACGGGCTCTGGAGGTGTCACGGGGCGTCGGACTCGGTCATCCCTGCAGCTGGGGGCCGGGCCGGTTTTACCGGCCGGACACGGGCGGCGGGGAAGGGCGGAGGTGCAGTCGGGCCGCCCGGAGGTGGACGGGCAGCAGCCCTCACCTCCGAGCGCGGCGAGGGAAGCCTCAGTGCCGTGCGCCCGCGGGCGCGCGCATGCGCGCCGCGGTGGGCGCCCGTCGACGGAACCGCTATCGTCTCCAGTATCTTCCCCCTCGTCGGGGCCGCAAAGGTGTCAGGCGAGGGGGGGGGAGCAGGTAGGAGGCGGCGGTTAGCCGGACGAGGCCCGTCGTGGGGCCTTGTCAGGCGGATTCACAGAGCACTGCGGCCGGGGGCTCGATGGGGGGAAGAGGCGGGACGCGCGCGCGAGGTGCGCGCGTGCCCGCGCTCGCCACAGGCAGCGCCGTTCGCGCACGTGTGCGCGCAGCGGCGCCGCTGGCCTCCCTGTCTCCCCAGCTCACTCCCCTGCAGCCGGAGTCCGGCGGGGAGCGGGGGAGGGGGAGAGGCAGAGTGGGGGCCAGGGGCAGTAATAATGATCATGAAAGGGGAGAGGCACGCCGCGGCGCCCCCCCAGCGGGCGGAGGAAGCTCCGGCCCGCGCGCGGGGGGGGGGGGGGGGTTGCGCGCGGGGAGAGAGAGAGTGAAGGCAGCGCTGGCTCTGACGGGCAGTCCCAAGAGGGGAGCGGAGCTTGGTGGGGGACCGGGCCGCTGGCGGTCAGGGGCGCTGCCAATCCCCCACCGGGCCAGTCTGGCGTCGGGGCCCCGGTTGGCGCCTGTCGGGCATCGAGCAGGCCGGCGCGCGCCGACGCCGGCTGGGGAACCCTCGGGGGACGACGCTGCGTTTTGGGGCGGTCAGGACCCCTCCGGAGCACTGGCGTCGGCCCTGGCCACGGTGGTGGCGGCATTGGGGCCGCTGGACGCGGCCGCGTCCCCGGGGGTGGCAAACAGTTCCGGCACGCCGGCTGTGGCAGGCGGGTCCGGTGCGCGGGCGGTATTGGCAGCGCAGCGGGTTGCTCGTGCCTGCCGGGAGCTCGGGGCGGACGCGGCGCAGCTGGAGCATCGCGCCGGGCGGGACGAGCAGGGGCGTGTAGCGGGGACGCCTGCCCCCCGGGGTGCTAGGCGTGCGCCGCGACTGCTTTCTGGGTCCTTTGCTCCGTTTTCTTCTGCAGGTGGGCGCGGAGACGTGGAGATGACGGAGAACGAGGATGAGGATGTCGGATTTGCCACGCCGGAGGATTCCGTGTCTGAGCAGTCGACGGCATCAGGTGAGGTGGAGCAATCGGGGTCGGGCTCCTGCACGCGCTCTAGTTCTCGCAGCTCTTCCTCTTCTTCCTCTTCGTCTTCTCTGTCGTCGCCGGCGTCCGAAGTCAGTAGTACGACTAGGGCAAAGAGGCGCGCAACGAAATACGCCAAGAGGGCGGCGGGTCAACAGGAGAGACGGAAGAGACGCAAGCGGCTTAGCGAGGACGCTCGCAGGGCCAAGAAGCGCCGCGATTTGCCGGGGGTAGTCCACTGCGATTACACTGCCGTGATGCGGGGACTGCGGGACAGCTGTCGTAGGAAAATATGCAGGGGTGACTACGTTGATATGTTCGTATTGACGAAGGACGCAAAGAAGGACTATAGTCGGCGTCAGCCAAGAAGGGCATCGGGGCCGAGGCTTTCCGTACCTTCGATAACTGGCTGGCCGGTTTTTGTGTCTTCGCGGCTTGTTACCTGGAAGATAGGCCGGACGAGCATATGAATGTTATTCGATACCTGCATTTAATCCACGACATGCAGCGCACATCGTCGGGCATCGAATGGCGGATGTACGACGAAAAATTACGGGAAAAGCAGGACTGCCTGCAAGTGATAGATTTCGGTTGCAAGGACGTCGAAGTCTGGCTACAAATCACCCGGGCCTCTCAACAGGCTAAGGAGCCCCGGATTCCGGGGGCGGACGGGCATCGCGCAGGGTCGTCCGCCCAAGGGCCCGGCGCGGATGGTGGATGGGGCAAGGCAAGTAGGTCGGCCGTCCGCGGAGGGGGGCAGGCCGTCGCAAAAGGAAAGTGCTTCGCGTTTAACAATGTGACCTGTTCCTTCGGCAAGCAGTGTCGGTTCCGACATTTGTGCTTGCAATGTGGCGGCTCCCACCCAGCCTCTACCTGCTTTAAAGGCAGTCGCCAGGGTGCCCGGGGTAAGCAAAATTACTCAAGACCTGGCACAAGCGGGAGCGCTCCGCAGAGCTCCAACGCCAATTGATTTGGATACAATGGGCAAGTGGTTGACGTGGTATCCAAATAGGGCGGACGCGCAGTTTTTGTTTGACGGTTTTCGTTTTGGTTTTCGCTTGCCTGTTGCGAGCAAGGATTCGGTCCGGGCCCAACGGAATCTCCAGTCTGCTCGTGCCTTGCCGTCGGTTCTGCGGGAGAAGGTGGATAAGGAGGTTAGGCTGGGTAGAATGGAGGGACCATTTAACTCACCCCCGGTGGATGACTTGGTCATCTCCCTAGTGGGGGTGGTTCCCAAGAAGACTCCAGGTGCTTTTAGGCTCATTCAGCATCTTTCTTACCCGTCGGGGTCGTCGGTCAACGACGCGATACCGCCGGCTCATTGCTCGGTGGCGTATCAGTCGTTTGACGAAGCGCTACAGCTGGTCCTTAGTTACGGGCCTGGGGCCCTTATGGCTAAAATAGATGTGGAATCCGCCTTTCGGTTGCTGCCGTTGCATCCGGACTCATTCCGTTTTATGGGTTTTCGGATTGGAGCGGAGTATTTCATCGACAAATGTTTGCCGATGGGATGTTCCGTTTCCTGCTCGTTCTTTGAACGGTTTAGCACATTCCTTCTTTGGTGCGTGGAGTCTTCGTCAGGGGGTCACGGGGTCGCCCATTACCTCGATGACTTCCTGTGTGTGGGTCCGGCAGATTCACCGCGGTGCGGCGACTTGCTGTTCAGCATCCGAGCTCTGTTTTTTCACTTCGGCGTTCCCGTGGCCGAGGATAAAACAGAAGGGCCGGTCTCCTGTTTGTCATTTTTGGGGATAGAGATCGACACGGTGGCGGGATCGTGTCGACTGCCTCCGGACAAGGTTGCAAAGCTCCGCGAGGCTATCCGCCGGTTCGGAAGTTCGCGCAAAGTCAGTCCTTGCTGGGCATTTTGAATTTTGCTTGTCGGGTAATCCCGATGGGCAGGGTTTTCTGCCGGAAGCTGGAACGGGCGACCGCAGGGTGTGCCAGACCACATCATTTCGTGCGCTTGTCCTCCGAGATTCAGAGGGATTTGGCCGTCTGGGCCTCGTTCCTGGAGGACTTCAACGGGGTGTGTATATGGCAGGCCCCAATGGTCGACAGCGCCGGGCTGCAGCTGTTTACCGATGCGGCGGGTTCCTCTGGGTTCGGTTGCTATCTGGAGGGATCTTGGTGCGCGGCCTCGTGGCCGGCGGAGTGGCATCGCGAAGGTTTGACTAAGGACCTTTTGCTGCTGGAGCTTTTCCCCATCATGGTGGCGCTGGAGGTTTGGGGCGATCGTCTGGCTCATCGCAGCATCTTGTTTAGATGTGACAATCTGGGCGTGGTGCATGCGATAAAAAACCAGAGGGCGAAGTCGCTGGTGGTCCTGAGGGTGCTGGGGCAGTTGCTGTTGACATGCCTGCATAGGAACGTGTGGTTCCGCGCGCAGCATGTGCCTGGTTTGGAGAACGGAATTGCCGACGCTTTGTCACGCGGTCAATGGGAAAGGTTTTGTTTGTTGGCACACGAGGCCGACGAGCATGGTTTTCAATGTCCCGATTATGTCTGGCAGGTGATCGGGCCGGATTGGAGGGTCTAGCGATGCGGTCAGTCGCTCCGAATACGCGCAAGGCTTACGGGCAAGCTTGGAGCGAGTGGGAGGAGTTTGTTCAAGGACGAAGGCAACAAGGTAAGAGCGGGCATCGGATGATGCTTTCTTTTATTTGGCAGCTGTATGTTACGGGTAGGTCCAGAGCGGTGGTATCCCGGTACTTGGCTGGTATTTCGTTCTTTAGCAAAATCAGGGGCGTCCCTGACGTGACGAAAAGCGGGATTCTGCTGAAGGCGATGAAAGGATGGGCGCGCGTGGCGCCGCCGCCGCCTGATAGGAGGCGGCCCATTGATGCGGCCTTGCTTCCGGCCGTCATCGGGGCGGTTGGCGGTATCGCGTCGTCCATGTTTGAGTCGCTGCTGTTTAGTTTGGCGTTCTCAATGGCTTATCACGGGGCCTTTAGGGTTTCGGAGTTGGTGGCGCCTTCTAAGCGAGCAGATTCGCGCATGCTTGTCGGGGACGTGGTGGTGGGTGAGAGGTCCTTGCTATGCAGATTGCGTCGCTCTAAGACGGACCAAGATGGGAGAGGTCGATGGGTCACCTTGGTTCCGGCACTTGAGGAGAGCATTTGCCCAGTGAGATTGGCAGTTTAATATGCGGCAGTACGGCCCGGTGGTCGGGGGTCATGGCTGCTGCATTATGACGGTCTGCCGGTGACGAAATATCAGTTTTGTTGGATGCTGGGTCGCTGTCTGGCGAGCTTGGGCCTTCCACCCGCTGCTTTCGGGACGCATTCCTTCCGCATCGGGGCTGCGACGTCGGCTGCGTCGGCAGGGTTTTCCGTGGCTGAAATCCAGGCGGTGGGGCGATGGAAGTCGTCAAGTTACAGACGATATATTTGCCCCGTTGCCTGAGATGTTTGCTTGCATGGGGTTTTTGTTTAGTTGTAGTTGTTATAAGTCATGTTGTTACAGTTCAGTACGTTCTTGTGTTGTGCGTCTGTTTGTCTTCCCGTTTTTATCCTACTCAGGGATTAGCTACTCGCCGCTGCTGGCAGCGGGGGCCTGGAGTGCTTTTGCGATTTTTTGCCTGACTTGACGGACTGAATTCTAATCCACAATTCGGCTGATCAGTTCTAATCAAAGTCCCTCAGCAGGTTTTTACGCTTTCACCTCCAGCTGAGTTATTACATGTTTTTTCCCATTTTATACCCCCCCCCCCCCCCCCGTTTAATTTCTTATTTTAATTTTGATCTTCCCATCTGTGTGTTTATGTTCTGCTTCAAATTGGCTGGAAGCTTGTGCAGATCGGCTAGGCCGTGACTTCTGCAGTAAACGAAAACTCAATTTTTTCTTTTGGCAGATCCTTCAGGTTAATGCGTTTAATAACAATGCTATAGATAATTAGTAACCAATTTTACCCCCTTTCCTTCTCTTCAGGTTGGTTGGACGATGACTTGGCTACCTGGGTGGTTGGCCACTCTTATGTGTATTGGGCAGCCAGGTTTTTGGCCTCGGAGGGGGCTCAGCTGTTTCCTAGGGCTCAGGGAGTTCGTTGGCTTGATTGGCGGGGGATGATGTGGAAAGAGCTGAAGAGTAGACTAGTCAGTCACGCCAGCGAGCATGGAGTCCCTAGGGTGCTGGTTGTCCATTTAGGTGGCAACGACCTGGGGAAGAGGACATCTTTGGAGCTGCGGTGGGCCATGATAAAGGATCTGGCCAGTGTGGCGCAGCATGGACCAATTGTGTCTTGGTGTTATCTTTGATTGTGCCAAGGTTGAGTTGGTGAGGTGTGGCGGATGGTCGCCTGATTGATGAAGCCAGGCAAAAGGTGAATGGGGCGGTGGCGAAGTGGGTGTTGTCCCACGGAGGCAAAGTGGTTCACCACCCTAGGATTCGGTTCCGAGACAGTCACCTTTTTCGGCCTGATGGTGTGCATCTATCCAAAGAGGGGATGATGCTTTTCCTGGAGGATCTGTGTCTAGTGTTGCAGGAGTTAGGGTAAGGTTATGGTGGCGGTGCGAAGACTCTGGGGAGGAGTCTTTCGCTGTTGGCGGAAAAGAACGGCAGGTTGTAGTTTGTATTGTTAGCTGTAGTGATTTACAGTTTGGTGTGGTTTAGGTGCACTCACCTCCATCGACTTTTAGGGCCGCTCGACCACCCTTCCGGGGGTAGCGGCAGGCACCCATCAGGGTGGGTAGTCACTGTGGGGGTTGAGTTGGGCACCTATTACCGATTTTATAGTTTGTATTTAAATTAGGATAGTTTTGAATTTTAACGTTTTTAAGGTTAGCGTCAGTTCAATAGAGCCGTTCTTTTTTCTGCCACCATATGCCGGCTGAATCGGCATGTTAACAAAATTTTCAATTACAGGTTTGCTAATGGTTAGGGTACAATAAATAGCTAGCAATTTTTCTGCCAAATTCAGGTCTCCGTGTCATTATTTCCTGGTATTTGAGGTATATGAATGCTTTACTTTGAATGAGGGGTCCACCGAGTATCATTAGGATGTTTAACATGATTTGATGTTGCATGTGTCAGCACGGAGGAAGCGCTGAGACACTAGGGGGCAAATTTACTAAGGTGGGAGTTTTTTTTAGAACTGGTGATGTTGCCAATAGAAACCTATCAGATTCTACTTAACATTTATCTAGCTGCTTCTAGAAGATAATAGATTGGTTGCTATGGGCAACATCACCAGATCTCAAAAACTACCACCTTAGTAAATTTACCCCTATGTGGTACAGCCTGATAGCAGTGACTTCACCTGAATAGACCCATAGCAGCGGACAGCACAGTGTAAAAGGAGGAGGCTGCATACAGAGACATCCAGTGTCTGACTGGGGCAGTAGGGCCCACTGAGGGGTTTCCCATGTACCCCTCTGGGCCAGTCCAACCCTGGAGACTTCCTTCAGTTTTTTGCTAGATGAATTCAGTGCCTAGTAGTCGAGCCAACCCTGGGCCTAGGTCTCCTAGTCGGTGATCTGTCCCTGGCAATAGTGTACCCATCTTTGAAAGGGCTTTTTCAACAAGACTATGCTCCATGGCATATAAGTAGCAACTAGGAAGGTCCTAGAGTGGCTCCAGAACAAGACAGTAAATACAACTAAATGCAGGACTTCTTCAGTCACCAACTGAGTCTCTGTGGGACGAGATGGAACCAGCTACACAGGGTATAAATCCACCAACACATACTATACTTATCTGACCCACTGGCCAGCACCCACCCGGTGCCACACTTTTCTGAGAATAAAGGTGGTCATTCCGAGTTGTTCGCTCACTGCTATTATTTTTTAGCAGAATTGCTAATAGGCTAAAATCCGGCAGTTGTGCGCATGCGTATGCACAGCAGGGCGCATGCGCTAAGCAATTTTACACAAAACTATGCTATTTTACTCACGGGTGAACAAAGCTTTTCAGTCGCTCTGTTGATCGGAGAATGATTGACAGGAAGTGGGTGTTTCTGGGTGGTAACTGAGCGTTTTCCGGGAGTGTGCTAAAAAACACAGGCATGTCAGGCTAAAACGCAGGAGTGGCTGGAGAAACGGTGGAGTGGCTGGCCGGACGCTGGGCGTGTTTGTGACGTCAAACCAGGAACGAGGTGATCGCAATCTAGGAGTAGGTCTGGAGCTACTCAGAAACTGCAAGGAAATAATTGCAGAACTGCTAATCTTTCGTTAGCAACTCTGCTATGCTAAGATACACTCCCAGAGGGCGGCGGCTTTGTGTTTGCATTTCTGCTAAAAGTAGCTAGCGAGCGAACAACTCGGAATGACCACCAAAGAGCGAAACAACTCATTACAAGATAAATGTAGACATTAAAGCCAACACCGAGTGCACATAACTTCCAAATAGTCATTACAGATTTTTACCCGTAAAATGTCATAAAGCATTTTCATTTTGAGTTTATTTAATTAGAAACACATTACTCTGTTTATATTTTGCTTTTAACTTTACAGACTTTTTTTTTTGCAATGTCAGTACAGCAGCTTACAGTCTCAAAGAGCTTTAATAGCTCCTATCTCTCCACTGACTAGCGAGAAACACCCAACATTCTATAGAGGAGAGGCGTCACAGCAACATCTTTACAGAACAATGCAATTTAATGTAATGAAATAAACGGCCAAGTTCAGGGTGAAATATATGGCTCACTTGCCCTTGATGTGTATCTACTTTTAGAATAGTGGAACCACAATGTTCCAAGGGACAATAAAAAGTGTAGAAGCCTATGAGCAGGAAATGGCAATGATGAAAGGAGAGGCGGGTGATGATGCCTTTGTGTTGCTGCCACTAATGACATCTGACACATGTCTCACGCTCATATATATACTCCATATACTCATATACTACTCCCCAGGCCTGAGGTTACACGGCTTGCTCTCCTTGTGTTATCAGCAGTCGCATTCCTGCTTTTCCTTGTTAGAGAACTTGAGTGAGGCGGTATCTCCGGGGACAGAAGTGCCCCATTTCGGAAGGGGAGTGCCCCATTACGGCACACCACATCATGCTTATTTAATCAGTGCTTCCCCTCCTCACTCAGATAAACTTTTATTTTCCAGATTCCCCTGGAACGTCTGTCCTCTTCCAGATATATATTCTTGCCTGTTTCCTTCTGTGTCTGCCAATTCCTAGCATGCTCTCTGTCTGAGGCCAGCACACACCCAAGTCTCTCAGTGACCACTGGGGATTCGTGGCTGTGCCATATTTCTGCCTAAACAGCAATCACAGACAGCCAGAGTCTATGCCTGGGGTTTGTTTCATTCATCCTTCAGTTCCAGGGAATACGTTCCCAGAGCCCCACTGCAGAGAATATTGGAAATATTAAATCTGGCTGTCAGGGCAGAGGAAACATGTTTTATACACTTTCTTTTAATGGGGGGTTTCCCCTGTTATTCCCATTCCAATCATTGTAAGGAGGTTAATTTCCCCAATGCATATGGACAGAGTAAATCTATTTTAAAACACGGTGTAGAAAAACACAGAACGTATTTAGTAACAAGGTATTTGAGGTGGAGGGGGGTAAAAATTCAAGACAGCGTATTATGAAAATGTTCTTTCTCATATCTCATACAAAATGTGTGTGCACACAACTCATATTAGCGTCCACTATGCTACAAGCAGCACATTTTCTCACCACTGATGTTGGTGATAGAAAATCTTTTTTGGACCAATTACCAAAACAAAACAAAAACAAATCTATCTCTCTATCTATCTATCTATCTATCTATCTATCTATCTATCTATCTATCTAGTCGGCCCTCATGCGCCTTCATAACCAACGTTCACCTCTCACATCGGCACGTGGTGCTCCACAGTTTCCACGTCGTTATCCGCAATGGTGCCATTTGTCCAGTCATGATACACCTTCACCACAGCCAGGGCCGGTTCTAGACCATGTGGTTCCTAGGGCTAACGTTTCCTTTGGCACCAGTTAAAACAGGGGCAGTGCATGTCGAAGGTACGCATAAAATATATAGTGGGTTTGCTTCATGGGGAAGGGAAGTGACCACAGAATAGTACCAATTTACATTACACCACACAGCAGTATCCATCAGTCACATTACACCACATAGTAGTACCCCTTATACACATTGCACCAGATAGAAAACATTATACACGTTATGCCAGGTAGAGCCTCTTATACACATTGCGCCAGGTAGAGCAACTTATACACACTGCGCTCTCCAGAGCCCTTTATACACATTGCACCAGGTGGAGCCTCTTATACAGTACACGTTGTGCCAGGCAGAGCCCCTTATATACATTACGCCAGGTAAAGCCCATTATACATGTTACGCAAAGTAGAGCCTTTTATAGATATTGCGCCAGGGAGCCCCTTATACACACTGCACCAGGTAGAGCCTCTTATACACATTGTATCAGGTAGCGAGAGAGGAGAGTGAGAGAGGTAAAAGGGAGAGGGAGAGAGAGGGGGGAAATAGAGATAGACTGAGAGTGGAGAGAGAAAGAGGGAGAGAGGAGAGACAGAGAGAGGGAGGGGAGAGAGAGAGGGAGGGAAGAGAGAGGAGTAAGAGAGAGAGAGAGGGGGAGGGAGAGAGAGAGGTAGAAGAGAGAGGGGGGAAAGAGAGATAGGCAGACTGAGAGGGGATAGAGAAAAAAGGGGAGGGAGAGGAGAGGGGGGGAAGAGAGAGAGAGAAGAGAGGGAGAGAGTATGGGGAGAGAGACAATGAGAGAGAGCGTTAGTGCGAGTGTGCATAGGAGCGGCGTCCCGATCCCTGTTTACTCTGTTACCCTGACAGCAGTGAGTACCTCTAGTGTCCCCAGCTAGCTGTCCTCCACCTTAAAGATGGGAGTGTTTGGGAGAGATGTGTTCGCTGCCCAATGCCCCATGGAGGCGCTGAGGTACCTGATGTGTGTGCCATACACACAGGCATGGTCTCCTGTCTCCTATGCCGCACGAGACCTCTGGTTCATGGGTCTAACAAGAGGGGATATGCCAGTCAGCCATCTATTACTGTAGTGGGTGGTAAAATAAAGTGTAACCGACGGGGGAGCTCATGCCTTGACTAGCAGCGCCGTGGTGATGGGTGCTGCGGGTGAAAGCAGAGTGGTGGCGGGTGAGAGAGCATAGTAATGCGGCTGCATCCTCAGGCCTCCAGGTGACTGCCCTGCTTGCCCGCCCCTAGATCTGCCTGTGACCACAGCAGTGCGCAAACAGTGCGCAAATAGTTCACAAACTGCGCTGTTTCAGAAATACTGCCACCCTTGCCCCCGAAAGCCGATAATCATTAGAGATGAGTGGGTTCGGTTCCTCTGAATCCGAACCCGCCCGAACTTCAGGTTTTTTACACGGGTCCGAGCAGGCTCGGATCTTCCCGCCTTGCTCGGCTAACCCGAGCGCGCCCGAACGTCATCATCACGCTGTCGGATTCTCGCGAGGCTCGGATTCTATCGCGAGACTCGGATTCTATATAAGGAGCCGCGCGTCGCCGCCATTTTCACACGTGCATTGAGAGTCATAGGGAGAGGACGTGGCTGGCGTCCTCTCCGTTTAGAGAAGAGAGAGACACAGTATTTTCGGGGAGCATTATTAGGAGGAGTACTACTGTATACTACCATAATACTACTTGCTGAAGTGATATTTTATTTATAGATTAGATAGTGTGACTGTAAGTGTATTATCTGACTTGTGGGGGAGACACTGACAGTGGGGAGCAGTTAGAGTCTGAGAGCAGGACTCAGGAGTACATATAACGTACAGTGCACACTTTTGCTGCCAGAGTCAGTGCCATACTGCCATTGTTGTGACCACACTGACCACCAGTATAATAATATATTTTGTGATTGTCTGCTTAGGCCTCGGAGTACTAGTTGCAAGTTGCAACGTGACCTGTCCTGAAGTGACCACCAGTTTAATAATCAATCACCACCAGTTTAATATATATATATATATATATATATATATATATATATATATAATTGTATATAATATATATATATATATATATAATATTGTATACCACCTACCCGTGTTTTTTTTTTTTTTTTCATTCTTCTTTATACATACTACTATAGTAGCTTACTGTAGCAGTCTGCGGTGCTGTGCTGACCTGACAGTGTCCAGCAGGTCCGTCATCAGTCATTACATAATAAATATATATAGTACCTGTCCGGCTGCAGTACTAGTGATATTATATTGATTTCATCTCATTATCAATAATTTATCATCCAGTCTAGACTCTATATTAGCAGCAGACACAGTACGTTAGTCCACGACTGTAGCTACCTCTGTGTCGGCACTCGGCAGTCCATCCATAATTGTTTACCACCTACCCGTGGTTTTTTTTTTTTCTTTCTTCTTTGTACATACTACTATAGACTGAGTATAGTAGCTTACTGTAGCAGTCTGCGGTGCTGCTGAGCTGACAGTGTCCAGCAGGTCCGTCATCAGTCATCATTACCTAATAAATATATTATCTACCTGTCCGGCTGCAGTACTAGTGATATTATATATACATACATATATATATTGATTTCATCTCATTATCAATCATCCAGTCTATATTAGCAGCAGACACAGTACGTTAGTCCACGGCTGTAGCTACCTCTGTGTCGGCACTCGGCAGTCCATCCATAATTGTATACCACCTACCCGTGGTTTTTTTTTTTTCTTTCTTCTTTGTACATACTACTATAGTATAGTAGCTTACTGTAGCAGTCTGCGGTGCTGCTGAGCTGACAGTGTCCAGCAGGTCCGTCATCAGTCATCATTACCTAATAAATATATTATCTACCTGTCCGGCTGCAGTACTAGTGATATTATATATACATACATATATATATTGATTTCATCTCATTATCAATCATCCAGTCTATATTAGCAGCAGACACAGTACGTTAGTCCACGGCTGTAGCTACCTCTGTGTCGGCACTCAGCAGTCCATCCATAATTGTATACCACCTACCCGTGGTTTTTTTTCCTTTCTTCTTTGTACATACTACTATAGTATAGTAGCTTACTGTAGCAGTCTGCGGTGCTGCTGAGCTGACAGTGTCCAGCAGGTCCGTCATCAGTCATCATTACCTAATAAATATATTATCTACCTGTCCGGCTGCAGTACTAGTGATATTATATATACATACATATATATATTGATTTCATCTCATTATCAATCATCCAGTCTATATTAGCAGCAGACACAGTACGTTAGACCACGGCTGTAGGTACCTCTGTGTCGGCACTCGGCAGTCCATCCATAATTGTATACCACCTACCCGTGGTTTTTTTTCTTTCTTTCTTCTTTGTACATACTACTATAGTATAGTAGCTTACTGTAGCAGTCTGCGGTGCTGCTGAGCTGACAGTGTCCAGCAGGTCCGTCATCAGTCATCATTAACTAATAAATATATTATCTACCTGTCCGGCTGCAGTACTAGTGATATTATATATACATACATATATATATTGATTTCATCTCATTATCAATCATCCAGTCTATATTAGCAGCAGACACAGTACGTTAGTCCACGGCTGTAGCTACCTCTGTGTCGGCACTCAGCAGTCCATCCATAATTGTATACCACCTACCCGTGGTTTTTTTTTTTTTCTTTCTTCTTTGTACATACTACTATAGTATAGTAGCTTACTGTAGCAGTCTGCGGTGCTGCTGAGCTGACAGTGTCCAGCAGGTCCGTCATCAGTCATCATTACCTAATAAATATATTATCTACCTGTCCGGCTGCAGTACTAGTGATATTATATATACATACATATATATATTGATTTCATCTCATTATCAATCATCCAGTCTATATTAGCAGCAGACACAGTACGTTAGTCCACGGCTGTAGCTACCTCTGTGTCGGCACTCGGCAGTCCATCCATAATTGTATACCACCTACCCGTGGTTTTTTTTTTTTCTTTCTTCTTTGTACATACTACTATAGTATAGTAGCTTACTGTAGCAGTCTGCGGTGCTGCTGAGCTGACAGTGTCCAGCAGGTCCGTCATCAGTCATCATTACCTAATAAATATATTATCTACCTGTCCGGCTGCAGTACTAGTGATATTATATATACATACATATATATATTGATTTCATCTCATTATCAATCATCCAGTCTATATTAGCAGCAGACACAGTACGTTAGTCCACGGCTGTAGCTACCTCTGTGTCGGCACTCAGCAGTCCATCCATAATTGTATACCACCTACCCGTGGTTTTTTTTTCTTTCTTCTTTGTACATACTACTATAGTATAGTAGCTTACTGTAGCAGTCTGCGGTGCTGCTGAGCTGACAGTGTCCAGCAGGTCCGTCATCAGTCATCATTACCTAATAAATATATTATCTACCTGTCCGGCTGCAGTACTAGTGATATTATATATACATACATATATATATTGATTTCATCTCATTATCAATCATCCAGTCTATATTAGCAGCAGACACAGTACGTTAGACCACGGCTGTAGGTACCTCTGTGTCGGCACTCGGCAGTCCATCCATAATTGTATACCACCTACCCGTGGTTTTTTTTCTTTCTTTCTTCTTTGTACATACTACTATAGTATAGTAGCTTACTGTAGCAGTCTGCGGTGCTGCTGAGCTGACAGTGTCCAGCAGGTCCGTCATCAGTCATCATTAACTAATAAATATATTATCTACCTGTCCGGCTGCAGTACTAGTGATATTATATATACATACATATATATATTGATTTCATCTCATTATCAATCATCCAGTCTATATTAGCAGCAGACACAGTACGTTAGTCCACGGCTGTAGCTACCTCTGTGTCGGCACTCAGCAGTCCATCCATAATTGTATACCACCTACCCGTGGTTTTTTTTTTCTTTCTTCTTTGTACATACTACTATAGTATAGTAGCTTACTGTAGCAGTCTGCGGTGCTGCTGAGCTGACAGTGTCCAGCAGGTCCGTCATCAGTCATCATTACCTAATAAATATATTATCTACCTGTCCGGCTGCAGTACTAGTGATATTATATATACATACATATATATATATTGATTTCATCTCATTATCATCCAGTCTATATTAGCAGCAGACACAGTACGGTAGTCCACGGCTGTAGCTACCTCTGTGTCGGCACTCGGCAGTCCATCCATAAGTATACTAGTATCCATCCATCTCCATTGTTTACCTGAGGTGCCTTTTAGTTGTGCCTATTAAAATATGGAGAACAAAAATGTTGAGGTTCCAAAATTAGGGAAAGATCAAGATCCACTTCCACCTCGTGCTGAAGCTGCTGCCACTAGTCATGGTCGAGACGATGAAATGCCAGCAACGTCGTCTGCCAAGGCCGATGCCCAATGGCATAGTACAGAGCATGTCAAATCCAAAACACCAAATATCAGTAAAAAAAGGACTCCAAAACCAAAAATAAAATTGTCGGAGGAGAAGCGTAAACTTGCCAATATACCATTTACCACACGGAGTGGCAAGGAATGGCTGAGGCCCTGGCCTATGTTCATGGCTAGTGGTTCAGCTTCACAGGAGGATGGAAGCACTCAGCCTCTCGCTAGAAAACTGAAAAGACTCAAGCTGGCAAAGCACCGCAAAGAACTGTGCGTTCTTCGAAATCCCAAATCCACAAGGAGAGTCCAATTGTGTCGGTTGCGATGCCTGACCTTCCCAACACTGGACGTGAAGAGCATGCGCCTTCCACCATTTGCACGCCCCCTGCAAGTGCTGGAAGGAGCACCCGCAGTCCAGTTCCTGATAGTCAGATTGAAAATGTCACTGTTGAAGTACACCAGGATGAGGAGGATATGGGTGTTGCTGGCGCTGGGGAGGAAATTGACAAGGAGGATTCTGATGGTGAGGTGGTTTGTTTAAGTCAGGCACCCAGGGAGACACCTGTTGTCCGTGGGAGGAATAGGGCCGTTGACATGCCTGGTGAAAATACCAAAAAAATCAGCTCTTCGGTGTGGAAGTATTTCAACAGAAATGCGGACAACATTTGTCAAGCCGTGTGTTGCCTTTGTCAAGCTGTAATAAGTAGGGGTAAGGACGTTAACCACCTCGGAACATCCTCCCTTATACGTCACCTGCAGCGCATTCATAATAAGTCAGTGACAAGTTCAAAAACTTTGGGTGACAGCGGAAGCAGTCCACTGACCAGTAAATCCCTTCCTCTTGTAACCAAGCTCACGCAAACCACCCCACCACCAACTCCCTCAGTGTCAATTTCCTCCTTCCCCAGGAATGCCAATAGTCCTGCAGGCCATGTCACTGGCAATTCTGACGAGTCCTCTCCTGCCTGGGATTCCTCCGATGCATCCTTGCGTGTAACGCCTACTGCTGCTGGCGCTGCTGTTGTTGCTGCTGGGAGTCGATGGTCATCCCAGAGGGGAAGTCGGAAGACCACTTGTACTACTTCCAGTAAGCAATTGACTGTCCAACAGTCCTTTGCGAGGAAGATGAAATATCACAGCAGTCATCCTGCTGCAAAGTGGATAACTGAGGCCTTGGCATCCTGGGTGGTGAGAAACGTGGTTCCAGTATCCATCATTACTGCAGAGCCAACTAGAGACTTGTTGGAGGTACTGTGTCCCCGGTACCAAATACCATCTAGGTTCCATTTCTCTAGGCAGGCGATACCGAAAATGTACACAGACCTCAGAAAAAGAGTCACCAGTGTCCTAAAAAATGCAGCTGTACCCAATGTCCACTTAACCACGGACATGTGGACAAGTGGAGCAGGGCAGGGTCAGGACTATATGACTGTGACAGCCCACTGGGTAGATGTATGGACTCCCGCCGCAAGAACAGCAGCGGCGGCACCAGTAGCAGCATCTCGCAAACGACAACTCTTTCCTAGGCAGGCTACGCTTTGTATCACCGGTTTCCAGAATACGCACACAGCTGAAAACCTCTTACGGCAACTGAGGAAGATCATCGCGGAATGGCTTACCCCAATTGGACTCTCCTGTGGATTTGTGGCATCGGACAACGCCAGCAATATTGTGTGTGCATTAAATCTGGGCAAATTCCAGCACGTCCCATGTTTTGCACATACCTTGAATTTGGTGGTGCAGAATTTTTAAAAAAACGACAGGGGCGTGCAAGAGATGCTGTCGGTGGCCAGAAGAATTGCGGGACACTTTCGGCGTACAGGCACCACGTACAGAAGACTGGAGCACCACCAAAAACTACTGAACCTGCCCTGCCATCATCTGAAGCAAGAAGTGGTAACGAGGTGGAATTCAACCCTCTATATGCTTCAGAGGTTGGAGGAGAAGCAAAAGGCCATTCAAGCCTATACAATTGAGCACGATATAGGAGGTGGAATGCACCTGTCTCAAGTGCAGTGGAGAATGATTTCAACGTTGTGCAAGGTTCTGATGCCCTTTGAACTTGCCACACGTGAAGTCAGTTCCGACACTGCCAGCCTGAGTCAGGTCATTCCCCTCATCAGGCTTTTGCAGAAGAAGCTGGAGACATTGAAGGAGGAGCTAACACGGAGCGATTCCGCTAGGCATGTGGGACTTGTGGATGGAGCCCTTAATTCGCTTAACAAGGATTCACGGGTGGTCAATCTGTTGAAATCAGAGCACTACATTTTGGCCACCGTGCTCGATCCTAGATTTAAAGCCTACCTTGGATCTCTCTTTCCGGCAGACACAAGTCTGCTGGGGTTGAAAGACCTGCTGGTGAGAAAATTGTCAAGTCAAGCGGAACGCGACCTGTCAACATCTCCTCCTTCACATTCTCCCGCAACTGGGGGTGCGAGGAAAAGGCTCAGAATTCCGAGCCCACCCGCTGGCGGTGATGCAGGGCAGTCTGGAGCGACTGCTGATGCTGACATCTGGTCCGGACTGAAGGACCTGACAACGATTACGGACATGTCGTCTACTGTCACTGCATATGATTCTCTCACCATTGAAAGAATGGTGGAGGATTATATGAGTGACCGCATCCAAGTAGGCACGTCACACAGTCCGTACTTATACTGGCAGGAAAAAGAGGCAATTTGGAGGCCCTTGCACAAACTGGCTTTATTCTACCTAAGTTGCCCTCCCACAAGTGTGTACTCCGAAAGAGTGTTTAGTGCCGCCGCTCACCTTGTCAGCAATCGGCGTACGAGGTTACATCCAGAAAATGTGGAGAAGATGATGTTCATTAAAATGAATTATAATCAATTCCTCCGTGGAGACATTGACCAGCAGCAATTGCCTCCACAAAGTACACAGGGAGCTGAGATGGTGGATTCCAGTGGGGACGAATTGATAATCTGTGAGGAGGGGGATGTACACGGTGATATATCGGAGGATGATGATGAGGTGGACATCTTGCCTCTGTAGAGCCAGTTTGTGCAAGGAGAGATTAATTGCTTCTTTTTTGGTGGGGGTCCAAACCAACCCGTCATTTCAGTCACAGTCGTGTGGCAGACCCTGTCACTGAAATGATGGGTTGGTTAAAGTGTGCATGTCCTGTTTATACAACATAAGGGTGGGTGGGAGGGCCCAAGGACAATTCCATCTTGCACCTCTTTTTTCTTTAATTTTTCTTTGCGTCATGTGCTGTTTGGGGAGGGTTTTTTGGAAGGGACATCCTGCGTGACACTGCAGTGCCACTCCTAGATGGGCCCGGTGTTTGTGTCGGCCACTAGGGTCGCTTATCTTACTCACACAGCTACCTCATTGCGCCTCTTTTTTTCTTTGCGTCATGTGCTGTTTGGGGAGGGTTTTTTGGAAGGGACATCCTGCGTGACACTGCAGTGCCACTCCTAGATGGGCCCGGTGTTTGTGTCGGCCACTAGGGTCGCTTATCTTACTCACACAGCTACCTCATTGCGCCTCTTTTTTTCTTTGCGTCATGTGCTGTTTGGGGAGGGTTTTTTGGAAGGGACATCCTGCGTGACACTGCAGTGACACTCCTAGATGGGCCCGGTGTTTGTGTCGGCCACTAGGGTCGCTTATCTTACTCACACAGCTACCTCATTGCGCCTCTTTTTTTCTTTGCGTCATGTGCTGTTTGGGGAGGGTTTTTTGGAAGGGACATCCTGCGTGACACTGCAGTGACACTCCTAGATGGGCCCGGTGTTTGTGTCGGCCACTAGGGTCGCTTATCTTACTCACACAGCTACCTCATTGCGCCTCTT
Organism: Pseudophryne corroboree; assembly: GCF_028390025.1. Taxonomy (NCBI): domain Eukaryota; kingdom Metazoa; phylum Chordata; class Amphibia; order Anura; family Myobatrachidae; genus Pseudophryne; species Pseudophryne corroboree. The sequence goes on along the minus strand of NC_086450.1, from coordinate 61,217,050 downwards.
TTTTTCTTTGCGTCATGTGCTGTTTGGGGAGGGTTTTTTGGAAGGGACATCCTGCGTGACACTGCAGTGCCACTCCTAGATGGGCCCGGTGTTTGTGTCGGCCACTAGGGTCGCTTATCTTACTCACACAGCTACCTCATTGCGCCTCTTTTTTTCTTTGCGTCATGTGCTGTTTGGGGAGGGTTTTTTGGAAGGGACATCCTGCGTGACACTGCAGTGCCACTCCTAGATGGGCCCGGTGTTTGTGTCGGCCACTAGGGTCGCTTAGCTTAGTCATCCAGCGACCTAGGTGCAAATTTTAGGACTAAAAATAATATTGTGAGGTGTGAGGTATTCAGAATAGACTGAAAATGAGTGTAAATTATGGTTTTTGAGGTTAATAATACTTTGGGATCAAAATGACCCCCAAATTCTATGATTTAAGCTGTTTTTTAGTGTTTTTTGAAAAAAACACCCGAATCCAAAACACACCCGAATCCGACAAAAAAAATTCGGTGAGGTTTTGCCAAAACGCGGTCGAACCCAAAACACAGCCGCGGAACCGAACCCAAAACCAAAACACAAAACCCGAAAAATTTCCGGCGCTCATCTCTAATAATCATCCCTTTTTGAAACTCGGATAAATTGCCCCTTTTACCCATGATAACAACAAGTGCAGAAGGCCTATCTCACACCTTGTATACCCACCAAGCCAGCGCACGACAAGTTCTTCAGCTGGCTGCAGAGCAGTAGGGAAAGTCTGACACACATGGTGATGTGGTCATATACTGGCTATACTGTCAGATTTCAGTTACTTGGGGAAACCTTGCGTGTAGCAGAATTGCTGAGCTGCAGACTGGACATAGGCAAATGCAGGGGTGGTGGTGGTGGTGGTGGGGGTTTTCCATTTGCCCAGAAACCCCCCTCCTCTTGCAAAGTGACTCAAATTATGACAGCGATATCAATGGAATATAATATCATAACTAGAGCTGCCACCACATCATGCAGTTTAAAGGACAGAGCAAAGCTACTGCACATGCCCAGTGATAGCAGCTTCTTCTACCAAGTTTGCTGGGTGTGTATGGATCTGAGTCCTCAGTCAGTGCACTGGACCAGAGAGTAGCTGCCAGGTAACAGAGACAGGAGCCTTACCCTAAGGTGGGAGTATGTGTGCTTAGCAAATGCAGTACTGGTTCTATTATGTTTGTGTATTTATATATTATGGTATGTTTAACCTTTTCCTGACCACTTACTTATGTCATTTAAATATGTTTGATACAGCCTATATCCTAAACCATCTATATTGTTAAATATTAATACCGTATTCCATGCAGTATCCAGTGTATTAAACCATTAATGTCCAGGGTTGTTGTTAGGTTCTTCTGCTGCTCCCCTAGACTCCCGCACTTGCTCCAATGTTCCGCAGTGTGGGAGATTGTGGACTGCATTTGGAAAACCCCCCTCTAGAAATCCTGCGTTTGCCACTGCTGCAGGGCCAGCCTTAAGGTGTGAACACACGGTGCGATATACACTTTACTTTCATTTACGATTTTGACTATATAGTCAAAATCGTAAGGAAAGTAAGTGCATATTGCACCGTGGTACACAGCTTGCGATGCCGATGCGCAGTCTCGTGGGATCAGTATCGCAGCAAAAATAGACTGTGCAGGCAGCCCAACATTGACTATATAAGTCCGGCCCCGTCAAATAGTCAATGTTGGGCTAAAGCCACATTGCGCCATGTGTACACGGCTTTACTCTATGTCCTGAGACCTGTACCAGTGTGGTCTATAGAAAGGGGGTGTGGCTTCAAGGGCATGCACGATCGCGAGCCATGCCTCCAATTTTCGTAACTGTGGGGGTGTAAGGATGTGCCCTGTGGGCACATCTGTGTTGTCCCTAGTTGGGGACAGCGCTGGGGCAGCTTGTCTGTCCCCAGCGCTGGGTGCGTGGCGGCGGCGGCAGCGGGTGTCCGGTGCAGGGATTACCCTTTTCCCTGCACCGGACCCCAGGCTGGAGGGTTTGAATGTTGGCGCCCTCCGGGAGCCAATCGCGGCTCCCGGAGCGGCGGCCAATCAGGAAGAGACGCGGCGAGCCAATCAGCGCTCGCCGCGTCATAGGCCCCGCCCCCGGCGTCTGACGTCAGACGCCGGGCGGGAGCCGTTCGGACAGGAGGCCGCGCCGAAGAGCGGCGAAGAGGAGGAGCCCGCGCGCAGGAGGAGGAAGAAGAGGTTCGCGTGGCTGAAGAGAAGACACGGCCGGGAGCAGCGGAGGAGGTCGTCGGCGCGCCGGAGCTCAGAAGAGGATCCGGCGCCAAAAAGAAGACGACGACCGCGGGGAGAGGAGGTCCTGAGGCCGCGGAAGAGGCCAGAAGACGTCGGCCTGCAGAAAGAAGATGTCCAGCGGCGGCTGGACGCAGGGAAGAGACGGAGGCGCCGCTGGCCAGGACGGGTCAGCGGCAGAAGACGGTGGAGGCCCCCAGGTTAGGTAAGGCCTCAGTGAGGCTATCCTCCCCCTCCCCTTTTCCTCCCTCGACCACCAGGGACGGGCATTAGGCCCGAGGACACAATTCAGGCGCTAGGCCTGGGCGCAGTTAGGAGTTTGGGCCCCCAATATTTGATGAGGTGGTTTGGGCATTAGGCCCAAGCCACCCCACTCATGCGGCACCAGTTAGGCGGGCACTAGGCCCGGGGAACGATCTAGGCACTAGGCCTGTGGCTAATAGAGGGCGTTAGGCCCTAGGGTATTTGTGGCCAAATCAGGGATACGATAAGGTGACCCTGGGCACAAGGCCCAGGTCACCCAACGGGCGGCAAGTAGGCGGGCGCTAGGCCCGTGGGCAAAGTCAGGCCTCCGGCCTGTGGGCAGTTAGGGGGCGCTAGGCCCAGCGAAGCAGTGTTTCCCTGAGGTGAGTAAAGGTGGTACTGGGCGCTAGGCTCAGGCCACCCTGAGAGTACGGTAGGTGGGTGAGCTGTGCGGTCCCCACTACTGGGTGTTCTGGGTCGGGTAGATAAAGGGACAGCACCGTTTTATGTTGTAACTCCGATAGTGTGTTATATGTTGTTACCGTGCAGGGCAAAGTGTATGTGTTGTGTAAGTTGTGCATAGTTGTGTTGCACCACACCCACAGAGCTAGTTTGAGGGCTCCGCTGTTGTAGATAGTATAGGGTGTGACACTAGGTCAGAGTTAGGCCCTGCACGGCTGTTTTTCTTTGCCTCCTTACAGGGACCTGTAAGTGGAGAAGATCGGAGTGCAAGACTTGTGACGGTGAGTAGCATCCGTGTACGTCTGTCCCTTGTTTGTCCCCGAGCGCCGGAGTTAGGATTGCTCACGGACGTGAGAATCCCTTTCATCACACTACGTGCGAAAGCGCGAGTGTGTGAAAGCTGGGTAGCTGAGGCTTTGTGCCGGTGATGACCATTCACCCAGCCGGTGAAGGTCGCAGCCACCCCTGGGGTATCCCCTGTTCCAGCGGAAGAAGGGTCGATACCCCCTTTAATGTAAACCCTTCTCTCCTCAGCTAGGTCGTCGGTCAGCTCCGAGAGGGAATCGCCGTGTCCGGATCCGACTGAAGAATTCCAGGTCCGTTGAAGGTTCCGGTACCTGAAGGCGAGAGAGAGCGGCGCCTGGTGAGTACCGCGTCTACACCTGCACGGCAGCAGGCACCACCACACGCACTCGCAGGCCCCCAACCGCACCTCTCACAGGGGTATGGCCAGCGCTCTGCTAGCTGCTGGCATGCCCCCAGTCCCTCTGTCTCCAGTGAATAGATGCTAATCAGAGCAGTGAGTGACAGGGGTCTCCTACCCCACCGCAGGACACTGCTGCCTACAGGTGGGACAACAGGACAGTCTCATAAAAACTGGACTGTCCTGCGAAAATCGGGACAGTTGGGAGGTATGTGTTAGGGAGATGTACAGACTCTCAGCTGGATGGTGGGAGGGGAAAGTGAGTATATGGGGTGCAAGGAAAATTAGCAGTGCCAGCACCTGACTACTCTGGGAGACCTTCGTGGAGAACTGAATCTCCCCTTTAGGGGCATGATTATCAAAGGAATTTTTTGGGCAGTGTCTCCAAAACTGCTATTTTTGGGAGGATACCCACAAACCCTTGCATTGCAGAGTGGTTGGTCCAGGTACAAAGTTGTGCCTTTTTTTAAATTGCTTTGGTGCCAACTATGCACCTGCCCCAATAGCTTTGGACATTTCCATTGAGGTCCAAAAAATATTGATCATTTTCCTTGCTTTGCATTAGAGCAGCCAGCTCATAGAGGGCCTCATTCCGAGTTGATCGCTCGCTAGCAACTTTTTGCAGAGCTACGATCAGGTTAAAACTCGTCAAAACTGCATATGCACTGCAATGCGCAGGCGCGTCGTACGGGTACAAAGAGGATTGTGCTGGGCAATGGTTTTAACGAAGAATCCATTCACACAGCTGATCGCAAGGTGAGTGACAGAAAGAGGGCGTTTATGGGTGTCAACTGGGAGTGTTTGGGTAATTGCAGGCATGTCCAAGCGTTTGCAGGGCGGGTGTCTGACGTCAAATCCGGGACCAAAAAGACTGAAGTGATCGCAGCGGCTGAATAAGTCCAGAACTACTCAGAAACAGCAAAAAACTTTTTTTTACCGCTCGGCTGCAAAAGCGTTCGCACACTTGCAAAGCAAAAATACACTCCCCCATAGGCGGCGACTGTCTGATCGCAGTGCAGCAAAAAGTTGCTAGCGAGCGTTCAACTCGGAATGAGGACCACTGTCACTACGGGATCCGGTCAGGATCCCAGTGATCGGGATCCCACCAGTCCCGTGCCTGCAACAGCAAAAGTTGGGAGGTATGGATTTAGGCTGTGGGAAGAAGGGGGGTTGGGTTTAGGCACCTTCAAGGAGGCTTAGGGTTAGGATGCGGGGAGGGGTTGGGAGGTGTAGGGGGAGGGTTAGGTTTAGGCTGCGGGAAGGGATGGGTAGGGTTAGTATACTTACCATGCCCCTGTCAAGTTTCTTACCATCGGAATCCGTGGTCGGTATCAGGATGCTAGTAACCAATGTAATAATCTATGGAGCTGTAATTATAGAGCAGCAAAACATCGAAATCCATAACAAAAAAAAAACATAAGTAGTTGCCAAACAATTTTGTTCTTTTGGTATATATTTAATAAAATAGAATCTTGCATTCTGCCAGCAGATAAATCATTACTAAACAGTAAGACATACTAAAACTTACATTTCTGTATAGGCTTAAAGGTGGTTTTGAAGTCACTAACTTGGGTTAATGAATTTCAATGTTATTGCCGTTACCTGCCCTACAGCGCCATCTTGTGTTCAAAACAGAGAACTACAGAACAGAGAACTGCACTAGGCAAGTAACGCAAAAACCTAAAAACATAGGGGGTAATTCCAAGTTGATCGCAGCAGGATTTTGTTTAGCAGTTGGGCAAAACCATGTGCACTGCAGGGGAGGCAGATATAACATGTGCAGAAAGAGTTGGATTTGGGTGTTTTATTTTGTTTCTGTGCAGGGTAAATACTGGCTGCTTTATTTTTACACTGCAAATTAGATTGCAGATTGAATACACCACACCCAAATCTAACTCTCTCTGCACATGTTATATCTGCCTCCCCTGCAGTGCACATGGTTTTGCCCAATTGCTAACAAACTTGAGGCTGCGATCAACTTGGAATTACCCCCATATAGTAATAACACATATTATAGATAATGCAGGTGTATGCAACATTTATCTCTTTGAGTGCCAGGCGCCCAGGATTACAAGACAAAAACGTTTGAGGAGTGCCACCAGGATTACAACATATACAGTACAAACAACATGAAAAAAAGTATTAAATAGATACTAAAAAGTACATTTCTTCCCTGTCCTTCCTTTCTTAAAGTTAGTCTCATCAGGTTACTGTAGGTAGAATATTAGAAGTCTGGAGATGGAGACATACATTTATAATGTTATTTGACTATGAACAGGAATAAGGGGCATATTTACCACAAACAGCATTTAAGGTGTGGTTGTGGTATGAAAATATAGGGCCTAATTCAGAGTTGATTGCAGCAGAAAATTTGTTAGCAGTTGGGCAAAACCATGTATACTGCAGGGGGTCAGATATAACATGTGCAGAGAGAGTTAGATTTGGGATGGGTGTGTTCAAACTGAAATCTAAATTGCAGTGTAATAATAAAGCAGCCAGTATTTACCCTGCACAGAAACAATATAACCCACCCAAATCTAACTCTCTCTGCAAATGTTATATCTGCCCCCCCCCTGCAGTGCACATGGGAGGTCATTCCGAGTCGTTCGCTCGGAAAATTTCTTCGCATCGCAGCGTTTTTCCGCTTAGTGCGCATGCGCAATGTCCGCACTGCGACTGCGCCAAGTACATTTGCTATGAAGTTTGGATTTTTACTCACGGCTTTTTCTTCGCTCAGGCGATCGTAATGTGATTGACAGGAAATGGGTGTTACTGGGCGGAAACAGGCCGTTTTATGGGCGTGTGGGAAAAAACGCTACAGTTTCCGGAAAAAACGCAGGAGTGGCCGGAGAAACGGAGGAGTGTCTGGGCGAACGCTGGGTGTGTTTGTGACGTCAAACCAGGAACGACAAGCACTGAACTGATCGCAGATGCCGAGTAAGTCTGGAGCTACTCAGAAACTGCTACGAGGTGTGTAATCGCAATATTGCGAATACATCGTTCGCAATTTTAAGATGCTAAGATTCACTCCCAGTAGGCGGCGGCTTAGCGTGTGCAATACTGCTAAAATCGCCTTGCGAGCGAACAACTCGGAATGAGGGCCATGGTTTTGCCCAACTGCTAACAAATTTGCTGCTGCGATCAACTCTGAATTACCCCCACAGTCCCAACTTCAAATGCGGTAATGAAAACTACCATCTACATTTAACAATCTTAAAAAAAGTTGTGTCATGGCGAAGGCTGGTAGGTATTTCTCTATTACTGGTTTGGACTTGGCAAGCGTAGCTGTGGATAAAACATCCGTCAGAGTAGCCCTTGTGCTGACGGTATCTGAAGGTGGAGCTATGCTGGGTACACACTGGGCGATATATCGGTGGATGTTTTCCACCAACAAGTCTTTGAACGACATTGTCGATGGCCGATATACCTGCAGATATATTGACGCATCACGCTGTGTGTTCTGCAGACCGCTCACACACTTGCAGCAGAGGCTGGAAGGGCACCAGTGCTGCAAGTATGGCAGTACGGGGCGGTACTGCATATGTGTACCTTGCACTGAGGGGGGCGGGTATCTGCACTGTGGAGACATATATGGCACTATGGGGCATATGTGGCCCTGGAGGCATATGTGTACCTTGCACAGGTGGGGGGGAGGGGGCATATGTATATCTGCACTGTGGAGACATGTCTGGCACTATGGGGGCATATGTGGCACTGGAAGGCATATATGTACCTTGCACTGGGGGGGGGGCATATGTGTATCTGCACTGTGAAGACATATCTGGCACTATGGGGGCATATGTGGCACTGGAGGCATATGTGTACCTTGCACTGAGGAAGAAGGAGCATATGTGTATCTGCACTGTGAAGACATATCTGGCACTGTGGGGGCATATGTTGCGCTGGAGGCATATGTGCACCTTGCACTGGGGGTGGGGGGGCATATGTGTATCTGCACTGTGAGGGCATATCTGACAATATGGGGGCATATGGGTGCCTTGCACTGGGGGAGGGGGCAGATGTGTATCTGCACTGTGGAGACATATCTGGCACTATGGGGACATGTGTACTTGCATTGGGGGGGCAGATGCGTATCTGCACTGTGGAGACATATCTGGCACTATGGGGTCATATATGTATACCTTGCACTGGTGGGGGGGACAGATGTGTATCTGCACGGTGGAGGCATATCTGGCACTAGGGGGGCATATGTGTACCTTGCACTGGGGGGCATATGTGTATCTGCACGGCGGAGACATATCTGGCACTATGGGGGCATATGTATACCTTGCACTGGTGGGGGGGACAGATGTGAATCTGCACGGTGGAGACTCATCAGGCACTATGGGGGCATATGCTTAACTTGCACTGGGGGGGGGCAGATGTGTATCTGCACTGTAGAGACATATCAGGCACTATGGAGGCATATGTGTACCTTGCACTGGTGGGGGGGCAGTTGTGTATCTGCACGGTGGAGACTTATTAGGCACTATGGGGGCATATGCGTACCTTGCACTGGGGGGGGGGGCAGATGTGTATCCGAACTGTAGAGACATATCAGGCACTATGGAGTCATATGTGTACCTTGCACTGGTGGGGGGGGGGAGCAGATGTGATTCTACACTGTGGAGACATATCTGGCACTATGGGGCATATGTGTAGCTTGCACTGGGGTGGGAGACAGATGTGTATCTGCACGGTGGAGACATATCAGGCACTATGGGGGCATATGTGTACCTTGCACCGCGGGTGTGTGTGTTGAGATCAGAGCCGGCCCTAACCAATATGATGCCCTAGGCAATATTTTGGCTGGTGCCCCCTAGCACCGCCACTAGTTCTGCAGGAGATGCCTGGCATGAGTCAGCTGGCAGCTCTGCTAACATCGGGCGCCTTTTGTTTATGAAAATGCATCGTATTTGCATTACTATGTGGCTAGAATAAACAAGCAGCTTCTGCTGAGTAAAATGATATGCAGCATTCCTATATTCTGTGTGCGACTGCGGCTATATCTGCATATGAAATGCTTCATTACAGTGATTTCCAGGACCACAGTACAATGTAGCATTTCGGATGCAGATAAAGCCGCAGTCACACACAGAATATAGGCATGCCGCATATCATTTTAATCAGCAGAAGCTGCTGGTGCCCCTAAGCATACCAAATGCCCCAGGCATTTGCCTAGTTTGCCTATGCCTAAGGCCGGCTCTGGTTGAGATGTGTATCTGCACTGTGGAGACATGTCAGGCACTGTGGGGGCATATGTGTACCTTGCACTGGGGGATGGGGGGCATGTGTGTATCTGCACTGTGGAGGAGACATATCTGGCACTATGGGGGCATATGTGGCACTGGAGGCATATGTGTACCTTGCACTGGGGGGCATATGTGTATCTGCACTGTGGGGGCATATCTGACACTATGGGGGCATATGTGTGTACCTTGCACTGGGAGGGGGCAGATGTGTAACTGCACTGTGGAGACATATCTAGCACTATGGGGGCATATGTGCACCTTGCACTGGGGGGGGGGGGCAGATGTGTATCTGCACTGTGGAGATATATCTGGCACTATGGGGGCATATGTGTACTTGCACTGTGGGGAGGAGGGGGCAAATGTGTATCTGCACTGTGGAGACATATCTGGCACTATGGGGGCATATGTGTACTTGCATTGGGAGGCAGATGTGTATCTGCACTGTGGAGACATACGTGGCACTATGGGGGCATATGTGTACCTTGCAGTGAGGGAGAGGGGGAAAGCATATGTGTATCTGCACTGTGGAGACATATCTGGCACTATTGGGGCATATGTGTACCTTGCACTGGGGGGGGCATATGTGTATCTGCACTGTGGAGACATAACTGACACTATGGGGGCATACAGTATGTGTACCTTGCACTGAAGGGGGGGCAATTGTGTATCTGCACGGTGGAGACATATTAGGCACTATGGGGGCATATGTGTACCTTGCACTAGGGGGAGATGTGTATCTGCACTGTGGAGACATATCAGGCACTATGGGGGCACATGCGGCACTGGAGGCATATGTGTACCTTGCACTGTGGGGGGGGGGCATATGTGGCTCTGCACTGTAGAGACATATTTGGCACTGCAGGGCATATGTGGCACTGGAGGCATATGTGTACCTTGCACTTGTGGGGGGGCATATGTGTATCTGCATTGTGGGGGCACATCAGACAATATGGGGGCATATGTGCACCTTGCACTGGGGGAAGGGCAGATCTGTATCTGCACTGTAGAGACATATCTGGCACTATGGGGGCATATGTGTACCTTGCACTGGGGGGGGCAAGTGTGTATCTGCACTGTGGAGACATATCTAGCACTATGGGGGCATATGTGTACTTGCACTGGGAGGAGGAGGGGGCAGATGTGTATCTGCACTGTGGAAACATATCTGGCACTATGGAGGCATAGGTATACTTACATTGGGGGGTGCAGATGTGTATATGCACTGTGAAGACATATCTGGCACTATTGGGGCATATGTGTACCTTGCACTGAGGGGGCAGGTATGTGTCTGCACTGTGGAGACATATCTCCCCACCATGGGGGCATATGTGTACTTGCGCTGGGGGGAGGAGGGGGCAGATGTGTATCTGCACTGTGGAAACATATCTGGCACTATGGGGGCATATGTATACTTACATTGGGGGGGGGGGTGCAGATGTGTATCTGCATTGTGAAGGCATATCTGCCACTATTGGGGCATATGTGTACCTTGCACTGGGGGGGGGGGGGGGGGCAGGTGTGTACCTGCACTGTGGAGACATATCTGGTACTATGGAGGCATATTGGCCCTCATTCCGAGTTGTTCGCTCGGTATTTTTCATCGCATCGCAATGAAAATCCGCTTAGTACGCATGCGCAATGTTCGCACTGCGACTGCGCCAAGTAACTTTGCTATGTAGAAAGTAATTTTACTCACGGCTTTTTCATCGCTCCGGCGATCGTAATGTGATTGACAGGAAATGGGTGTTACTGGGCGGAAACACGGCGTTTCAGGGGCGTGTGGCTGAAAACGCTACAGTTTCCGGAAAAAACGCAGGAGTGGCCGGAGAAACGGTGGGAGTGCCTGGGCGAACGCTGGGTGTGTTTGTGACGTCAAACAGGAACGACAAGCACTGAACTGATCGCACAGGCAGAGTAAGTCTGAAGCTACTCTGAAACTGCTAAGTAGTTAGTAATCGCAATATTGCGCATACATTGGTCGCAATTTTAAGAAGCTAAGATTCACTCCCAGTAGGCGGCGGCTTAGCGTGTGTAACTCTGCTAAATTCGCCTTGCGACCGATCAACTCGGAATGAGGGCCATTGTACCTTACACTGGGGGGGCAGATGTGTATCTACACGGTGGAGACATATCAGGCACTTTGAGGGCATATGTGTACCTTGCACTGGAGAGGGGGGGGGAGATGTGTATCTGCACTGTGGAGACATTTTAGGCACTATGGGAGCATATGTGTACCTTGCACTGGGGGGGCATATGTGTACCTTGAACGGGGGTGGGGGGAGATGTGTATCTGCACTGTGGAGACATTTTAGGCATTATGAGGGAATATGTGTATCTTGCACTGGGGGGGCATATGTGTATCTGCACTGTGGAGACATATCTGGCACTATGGAGGCATATGTGTACCTTGCACTGGGGGGCATATGTGTATCTGCACTGTGAGGGCATATCTGGCACTATGGTGGCATATGTGGCACTGGGGGCATATATATACATTGCACTGGGGGGGCAGATGTGTATCTGCACTGTGGAGACATATCAAGCACTGTGGGGTATATGCGTACCTTGCATTGGGGGGGCATGTGTGTATCTGCACTGTGGAGACATATCTGGTACTATGGAGGCATATGTGTACCTTGCACTGAGGGAGGGGGGGGCATATGTGTATCTGCACTGTGGAGACATATCTGGCACTATGGAGGCATATGTGTAGCTTGCACTGGGAGAAGGGGCATATGTGTATCTGCACTGTGGAGACATATCTGGCACTATGGGGGCATATGTGGCACTGGAGGCATATGTGCACATTGCACTGGAGGGGAAGCATATGTGTATCTGCACTGTTGGGATGTATCTGACACTATGGGGGCATGTATGGCACTGGGGGCATATGTGTACCTTGCACTGGAGGGCATATGTGTATCTGCACTGTGGGGACATATCTGGCACTATTGGGGCATATGTGTACCTTGCACTGAGGGAGGGGGGCAGATGTGTATCTGCACTTTGGAGACATATCTGGCACTATGGGGGAATATGTGGCACTAGAGGCATATGTGTACCTTGCACTGGGGGTGGGGCATATGTGTATCTGCACTGGGAGGACATATCTGGCACTATGGGGGCATATGTGTCACTAGAGGCATATGTGTACCTTGCCCTGGGGGGCCTATGTGTATCTGCACTGTGGGGACATATATGGCACTATGGGGCATATGTGGCGCTGGCCTGGGGGCATATGTGTACCTTGCCCTGGGGGTGGGGCATACGTGTATCTGCACTGTGGAGACATATCTGGCATTATAGGGGCATATGTGTACCTTGCACTGGGGGGGCATATTTGTATCTGCACTGGGAGTACATATCTGGCACTATGGGGTCATATGTGTCACTACAGGCATATGTGTACCTTGCCCGGGGGGGTATATGTTTATCTGCACTGTGGGGACATATATGGCACTATGGGGTATATGTGGCGCTGGCCTGGGGGCATATGTGTACCTTGCCCTGGGGGTGGGGCATACATGTATCTGCACTGTGGAGACATATCTGGCGCTATGGGGGCATATATGTACCTTGCACTGTGGGGGCATATGTGTATCTGCACTGTGAGGACATATCTGGCCCTATGGGGGATATGTGGCACTGGGGACATATGTGTACCTTGCGCTGGGGGGCATTTGTGTATCTGCACTGTATGGACATATCTGGTGCTATGGGGGCATATGTGGCAATGGGGGCATATGTGTACCTTGCACTGGGGGGAGGCATATGTGTATCTGGCACTGTGGGGACATATCTGGCACTATGAGGGCATATGTGGCACTGCGGGCATATGTGTACCTTGCACTTGGAGGGCATATGTGTATCTGGTACTGTGGCTGCACATCTGGCACTGTGGGGGCATATGTGTATCTGGCACTCCACTATGGGGGGCATATGTTTATGTTCCACTATTGGGGGTATATGTGTATCTGGCACTGTGCTATTGGGGTCATATGTTTATGTTCCACTGTTGGGGGCATATGTGTATCTGGCACTGTGCTATTGGGGTCATATGTTTATGTTCCACTGTTGGGGGCATATGTGTATCTGGCACTGTGCTATTGGGGTCATATGTGTATCTGGCCCCCATATGTGTATCACGCCCCTATTTTCATTGGCCACACCCATTTTTTGGCGCACGTACCTTCGCTGCGCACACACAGTACCACTAAGAAATTTTTTCTACTTGCACCACTGGTGGGCACAGTTGTGACGTCAGGCACAACACATGGGGCCAACAATCAGTAAGTGTGTATGCAGTTACTGATCATCAGATTTGTCAGCAGACATGCGGATCCGTTAGCCTAGTGTGTACCCAGCTTTAGCTAACAGGATCAAACTCTGGAATGCAAAGTTAATTCCAGAGCGCAGGTAATTCCAAACTTGGCAAGCATACTTGCCATAGAAACAGATGGTGGATGATTTTGTGGCAGGAAATAGATGGACCTTGTTACATTACTTAGATACTTAGCTTTTTTCGGGGATCTGTTTGTTTTCAGGAGATCTCCTGCAAAATATGTTTAGTAATTATGCCCCTAATTGTGGCAGGATTTGCTCACCAGAGGCCCAGGCTTTGCTGGGTATGCAGGCCATGCATTGGTTCTTCCATTTGGAGGGGGTCTAGATCACCAAAAAAAGTCTCCTCTGTGAGTGAAGGAGGCTCAGCACAAATGGAGGAGCAGCACAGAGCATCTATTGGGAGACAGACTGATCCATGGGTGCCATTGAACACATCCTCAAGTGCTGGTGCAAAAACTGCCCCCTCCCTGCGGGACAAAATCAAAAGGTTAGATGGGAAGGTCCAGAATGGTTGTAGCTGATAGGAAGGTGACAGTAACTGATATAACCATGTGTTAGTTACAACAGCGGCACGCAGAAGAACACACAACCAGTGGTGTAGCCAGCTTCTAACGAGGGGGAGCAAAAAGAAGTTTTCCAGGCCCTGATTTTTATCAAGTGCCCCTTATAATTCCCATCAGAACCGCCACAAGACCCTTATATGCCATCAAACTCTCACATGCCCCTTTTATGCCCTCAGACCTCCCCCATTCCCAGCTGCATGTCCTGTACTGTGCTGCCACACATCTGCATGCTTCCCTCTCCCTCCAATCTCTGCGTCTTGCAGTGTGCTCTTTACATGCATTGGAACTGAGCGTCACAGATATTGGAAGGGCTGAGCATAGGGCTGTTTATAAGGGTATAACTGCCCGTCCAGTTGTGGGATATCGTTGTCGGCAGTTACTGCGGCAGGCATATGGAGAGGTTGGCAGGTCGGCCATACACACATGCAGATGTACTGATATATTCACTGGCCTTGGCAGCTTATATGCAGTGCAAATGAACCTTAGGGATACTGAGAGGTCAGATACTGCAACCAATGGTCGCAATGTTGGTCTGATGTCGCATCTTTGTACGCAGGCAGCGAATCAGAGAAGGTGGCAGTGGGTGTCTTTTTATGCAAGACACCTCCAATGACATCTGAGTATTGTCGCTCAGCATTACATACATAGATACGGCGACATTTGTGTCTACCTCTCAATCAAGCCCCAGTATTAAATTGTATGTGATGCTGTATTCAGTGTAGAACTGGGATGCGGTCAAGATCCCGCCGGACGGAATCCCGGCGGTCGAAATACCGACACCGGGATCCCAACCGGCACAATCCCGACATATTCTCCCTCTGTGGATGTCTACGATACCCATAGAGGGAGAATAAATTAGTGTGCCGAGCGTAGCGTGGCGAGTACAGCAAGCCCGCAAAGGGCTGCGTTGCGCTCGCTCCCTGTCGGGATTGTGCCAATCGGGATCCCGGTGTCGGTATTCCCGTCCGGCAGGATTTGTACTGATCCCGTAGAACCTTCTTTGTAATATTCTAATAATTATGCTACATGGAAAGAACACAGCTAATAATTAGAACGGACAGAGCTAATACATGCCAAGGGTTCGGTATGTAATACTGGCGGTCAAGATACCAACAGCGGCATCCCGACACTGAAGATCCCGACACCGAACGGGGTAACTATTTCTTACCCTCCTCACTCCCCTACCCTAACCTTCAGGGGGTGGCGGCTATGGATAACCCTGGGGGGGTGCTGGCCATATCTAACCACTCCATCTAGCGCCTAACCCTCCCCCTCCCTCCGCATGCCCTAACCCTTACCCCGATACTTACCTTGGGGATGTCAGCTGTTGGTGTTCCGGCACCGGTCACCTGAGTGGTGTCTAGATTCCGGCATCAGTCACATGACCGCCGGCATCCCCATGCAAGTACACAGGTGCAAATACAACATAAAGTGCCAGTGCAGTCATTTAGAAATGAGTATAATCAAAATCCATGAGGCCTATTTACAGTATTAACATTATTTCTCTGACGTCCTAGTGGATGCTGGGAACTCCGTAAGGACCATGGGGAATAGCGGGCTCCGAAGGAGGCTGGGCACTCTAGAAAGATTTATGACTACCTGGTGTGCACTGGCTCCTCCCACTATGACCCTCCTCCAAGCCTCAGTTAGATCTTTGTGCCCGGCCGAGCTGGTTGCACACTAGGGGCTCTCCTGAGCTCTTAGAAAGAAAGATAGACTTAGGTTTTTTATTTTCAGTGAGACCTGCTGGCAACAGGCTCACTGCAGCGAGGGACTAAGGGGAGAAGAAGCGAACTCGCATGCTTGCAGCCGGATTGGGCGTCTTAGGCTACTGGACACCATTAGCTCCAGAGGGATCGACCGCAGGCCCAGTCCTTGGTGTTCGGTCCCGGAGCCGCGCCGCCGTCCCCCTTACAGATCCAGAAGCAAGAAGAGGTCCGGAAAATCGGCGGCAGAAGACATCAGTCTTCTCCAAGGTAGCGCACAGCACTGCAGCTGTGCGCCATTGCTCCTCACACACACTTCACACTCCGGTCACTGAGGGTGCAGGGCGCTGGGGGGGGGGCGCCCTGAGAAGCAATTATAACACCTTGGCTGGCAAAAATACCACAATATATAGCCCTAGAGGCTATATATGTGGAAAATACCCCTGCCAGAATCCAGAAAAAAGCGGGAGAATAGGCAGCGGAAAAGGGGCGGAGCTATCTCCTGCAGCACACTGGCGCCATTTCTCCTTCACAGATCCACTGGAAGGAAGCTCCCTGGCTCTCCCCTGCAGTCTACACTACAGAAAAGGGTAAAAAAAGAGAGGGGGGGCACTAAATTTAGGCGCTGTATAAATTATATATAAAAAAGCAGCTATAGGGGACATAACTCAGTTAGTCCCTGCATTATATAGCGCTCTGGTGTGTGCTGGCATACTCTCACTCTGTCCCCCCAAAGGGCTTTTGTGGGTCCTGTCCTCTGTTGGAGCATTCCTTGTGTGTGTGTGGTGTGTCGGTACGGCTGTGTCGACATGTTTGATGAGGATAATGATGTGGAGATGGAGCAGATGCCTTTAGAAGGGATGTCACCCCCTGCGGGGCAGACACCTGAGTGGTTGAGCTTATGGAAAGAAATGAGTGCACGTATAGACTCCTTACATAAGAAATTTGACGACATGCCAAATGTGGGACAGCCGACTTCTCAGCTCGTGCCTGCCCAGGCGTCGCACAGGTCATCAGGGGCTCTAAAACGCCCGCTACCTCAGACCGCAGACCCAGATGTCGACACTGATACTGACACCAGTGTTGACGACGATGAGTCTAATGAGGCAATGAAAGAGGTGTTACACATTTCTGATATAAATACAGGTACCACTAAAAAGGGTATTATGTTTGGGGAGAAAAAATTACCCATAGTTTTTCCCCCATCAGATGAATTAAATGAAGTGTGTGAAGAAGCGTGGGCTTTCCCTGATAAAAAATTGGTAATTCCTAAGAAGGTACTAATGGCGTTCCCTTTCCCGCCAGAGGATAGGTCACGTTGGGAAACACCTCCTAGGGTGGATAAAGCGCTCACACGTTTGTCTAAAAAGGTGGCACTACCGTCTCCGGATACGGCCGCCCTCAAGGAACCTGCTGATAGAAAGCAGGAGGCGATCCTGAAGTCTGTATATACACACTCAGGCATTATACTTAGGCCAGCTATTGCGTCAGCTTGGATGTGCAGTGCTGCCGCTGCGTGGTCAGATAAACTGTCAGATAAACTGTCAGAAAATATTGACACATTAGACAGAGACACGATCCTGTTAACCATAGACCATATAAAAGACTCAGTCTTATATATGAGAGATGCACAGAGGGAAATCTGCCGACTGGCATCTAAAGTTAGTGCATTGTCCATTTCTGCTAGGAGAGGCTTATGGACTCGCCAGTGGACAGGAGATGCAGATTCTAAAAGGCACATGGAAGTGTTGCCATATAAGGGTGAGGAATTATTTGGGGATGGTCTCTCGGACCTAGTTTCCACAGCAACGTCTGGGAAGTCAGCATTTTTACCCCATGTCCCCTCACAGCCTAAGAAGGCGCCGTTTTATCAGGTTCAGTCCTTTCGGACCCAGAAAAACAGGCGTGGAAAAGGCGGGTCTTTTCTATCCAGAGGCAGAGGTAGGGGAAAAAGGCTGCAACAAACAGCAGGTTCCCAGGAGCAAAAGTCCTCCCCCGCTTCTTCTGCCAAGTCCGCCGCATGACGGTGGGGCTCCACAGGCGATCAGTGGGCTCGCTCACAGGTGGATCCCTGGATCCTTCAAATAGTATCTCAGGGGTACAAACTGGAATTCGAGGCGTCTCCACCCCACCGGTTCCTAAAATCTGCCTTGCCGATTGCTCCCTCAGACAGGGAGGCGGTGCTAGCGGCAATTCACAAGCTGTATTCCCAGCAGGTGATAATCAAGGTACCCCTACTTCAACAAGGCCGGGGTTACTATTCCACACTATTTGTGGTACCGAAACCGGACGGTTCGGTGAGACCCATTTTAAATTTGAAATCCTTGAACACATACATAAAAAAATTCAAGTTCAAGATGGAATCGCTCAGGGCGGTTATTGCGAGCCTGGAAGAGGGGGATTACATGGTATCCCTGGACATCAAGGATGCTTACTTGCATGTTCCCATTTACCATCCTCACCAGGAGTACCTCAGATTTGTGGTACAGGATTGCCATTACCAATTCCAGACGCTGCCGTTTGGACTGTCCACGGCACCGAGGGTATTTACCAAGGTGATGGCGGAAATGATGATACTCCTTCGAAAAAAGGGAGTTTTAATTATCCCATACTTGGACGATCTCCTAATAAAAGCGAGGTCCAAGGAACAGTTGTTGGTGGGAGTAGCACTATCTCAGGAGGTGCTGCACCAGCACGGCTGGATTCTGAATATTGATAAAGCTAAATATTTATCTTATTTAAAACCCTTTAAGAGGTCTAAGAACACTGTACGCTATTGATGTATGGAGTACCGTAAGGGTACGCACGTTGCGTAACAATCGCTTAGCCGTAGTCGAGACGCTCAAGCGTCACGTTCGCTCACGGCCAAGAGATCACAGGCAGGCAGGCAGGCTATTGGCTGCCGACTAACGTAATGTTTCGCTATAGCGTAGCGGACGCTCGGGACCACGAGGAGATCACCAGCGGCGCTAACGTTCACAATATTAAACCTTTATATGTAAACCATGAACAATGTAATATGCAGTAAACCTTTATGTAGTGATAGAGTGTAGATGCAACACAGTGTAACCTTATTAACTTAAAAGCTGTTCGAGCGTCACCGACGCTCTGAGAATACTTAACACTATAAGAAATACACAGATACTGGGCTTAGGGTCTAACGCCTTATATGAATGTTATACTTGAAAAAGAATAATACAATACAAGTCATACACTACAATATAACATAGACTAACTAACCAGATGACTACACAGGAAATACAATACAATAAAATTATGTTTAAGGGAAAATGAGAGAGAAAGAGGAAGAGAGAGAGAGAGAGAGATATGGCTCACAATAACAATAAAGACAATATGATTGCGGAGAAAACTTACGCACAAGGGGAACGATCGCATGCGCCTTTCTGAATATCCAGCTCCCGATTATCAGTGATGAGAACCGTTGAAGAGAGTGAGCTGGATATGATCGGCTTGTCTATTTATGCCCCACACACAATACAATTCAATGGTCCCTACAATCTCATTGTTCATTGGACACAGGAATTCGTCTTCGCATTATAACAAAAGGTCATAGGTTGATTCATACAGGTGGGCTGAGACCATTTCCAACTGCTCAGGTGGGTGGGAAACTAGGTTTCCCGCCGCATGGATAAGTAAGTGCAAATAATAGTAAAAGTACATAAACTTCTTATGTCCATAACTATTCGCACGAGCGATTAATCAGCTTCAAACCAACACCGGAATATTGCTAATTAAATACTCTTCCGATGGATACTAAACACCACTGTATGACCCATGTCTGACCCTTCGTATCAAACAAAGAGGGATCTCTCTGTCCATGAACATGCTATATTAACTAAACTTTCAGAATCTATCAAGGGGATCATGATCTACAAAATACATTATATGGTGAAAATATATAACGATTGAGTCGCACGCTGGGCGCACAGAAACTCTACCGTAAATGCGCATACCGTGCGCCTGCGGGTGCCCGCAACAGCGAGTATGCGCACGCACGGGAGAACGCACGCATGCGCAGCGCGGACCTGTATGAGGTGCAAATATGGCAGTGTGCATCGTGATATTTTTCTGACTTTGACAGTCCACCCTTTGGCAGTCAACAATAACTGCCACTTCCTAAAACATTTCAAAAAGAGAAAAATATATGTCAGGTGTAAATACATTTCCATGGTTGGGTAGGGGAGGAGAGAAGAAGGTGTGAAAAGGGTATGACCTAGTGAGATAGCAGAAGCATGTGTGTATGAATCCATGTTTGGGCGGTCATGTATCATCGTGCCGTACGTGTTGTAAATCAAGCTTCGAGGTATTGCGAAGTATACATTTGAATTCCTTCTTATCCCGCGGTACGGGTCTGTGGATGGGCTGTCAAACTTTACCGAGCTCTTTTCGGATTTTGGTTGCAACAAAATGGGGGAGCACATTTTAGTTGATGATACATGAATGGGGGAATATGTGATTGCTGATATCTGTGCCTGTATTCCCTATCGACTATGTGTGTCATTACCTGAAGGTTGTAGAGATGAAGATAAAGAACACTTATGGTAAATGCAGTGGTATTCTATGTCAGGTTAATGAACATTTGTTGGTTGAAGTCTTGTCTGGTGTCTGTTGAATGCAGTCTTCTTTGGGCTTTTGCCAAAAAGTGTGGTCAAAAGCTTTGTCAATGTCCATAGACTTAAAAAAGTGTTGGGCTAGCGTAATTTTAAAAATTTCTAGGGAAACTGGGGGTCTATGGCATAGTTCATCAAATATCTGTGTATAAGGTTGTCAAAACTTCTTCTTTAATCCATCAGTTGTCGGTATACAGGATCATCAAATTCCTTGTCCAAGTGGGTCTTTTTACCTTGGAGAAAACGGAAAAACAGGTGAAAGAAACGGACCGTATAATCGCATTTTCATCACATCATTGTCTCTACCGTTGGGTCATAAATCAAATCCATTGGAATTACAATTTCCTCACTCCTTAGACTCATTACCCTGGTACTACGTTTGCACTTCGTTAAAGCCTGACCGCATCTAAATATCAAGCCAATCGATATGACAACACCTAAGATACATAGGAGAACCTTCCCTACATCCATTATGACTCCTTGAGCCCATTCTCCTAAACCAGAGAACCAATTTCGCGGGTTCAACCATGACACCCAACCAGTCAGCTCATTACCCACAGCAGCAAGGGTGAGATTGTGTCTCCTGCGAAATTCCCACTTTAATTGGAGAATATCGTCCATCTTTTGGTCTATGACCTCGACCGGGTCCTCGGTGCTATTCGTAATATATGTGCAGCATTTCACGCCGTACTGCGTTGCCAGTGTGACACAATATCCACCTGTTACTGCTGTGAGATAATTAAGAACCATTCTATGCTGAACCAGTTCTGTTTTATAAGCTTGAAGCTCTCTTCCAGTATATCTAAAAGTGTCATCATACATTTCTGTGATATTGTCTAACAAATTTGCAAGTGCAGAGATATACCTATAGTTCAGCACTCCTCTAGCGGTGCGAGTGAAATCTAGCGCAAGTAGAACCTGAATCCCGGTGGATTCATGGATCATGTCAGAGGCCGAATGCTCTGTCCTTTCTGTCAGTTGCCTTTTAACTACGTGCTCGTAATGAGTGTGAGTATAAGGAGCTTGGGCACCACGGTGTATATCCTTCATTTTGGCATGTGATACAGTCATTACCTCAGGCAGTACTTTTCCAATATAACACAATCCTTCAGAGTTTGGGGCAAGCCACTTATACGCCTTCCTCCCGCATATGAAATATGCATCATCGGGGAGAACATATGGGACGGAGTAGGACATAACCATATTACACATCCTCCATGTGAAATCTCCTACCCCTAATTCTCCCATCTGTCTAGTACACATATCAGTTTGTACGATATGTGCGCAGTATCCTGGTGATACCTCTCCAACTCTCGTAATCCTAATTCCTAGGGTATACCTATATCGGAAATATTTTTCTCTACTGGCTATGTGGCGTATAAGCTCTGTATCTGTAGGCATTCTATCTGCTCTATATGAAAAGGTCATGGTTTGGTTACTCCATGACACTTCCCAATTTCCCGGCTTTCGGGGATTGGAAATGTTAAAACATATTAGGGACTTATCCACATGATATTGGTGAAGCTTCAAACTAGGAGGGCTGGAGATATTAAACCTCCTGCCCACCGGTCTCCCACCCTTTAGCTCAAGTACCTCCCCTACCGTTAAAGGAAATGGTACTAGTCCTGATTTGCTATGACCTTGAGGTACTTGAGAGCATACCCAACAATCTGTTTGATTTAACACACTACCCACTAAGGAGTGATAGTCACTCAATGGATGCCGGTCCATGTGGATATTAAAACTGGATTGGCATTTCTTAATGCACCCATCCTCAACTACGTTGTCACAGAGCCTACAGATACAGTTTTCTTCAGCTAACAATCCTTCACAATTCCTTCTATTGTCAATGCTATCGGATCGTTTTCTGATACTCGCCTTTACTTGTTGATTAAGTTGTTCTTGGAAAACTACGCCTCCATCTTTGTCATCAGAACCCATTCCAGAACCTCTCTCGACCTCCATGGTACTCTTGCCGGAACAGACTGCTCTGGTCAACATCATGGTCAACAGGAAAATCCGGATCACAGTCTCTTGGGGCAAGTCCATCTTATAGGAGAAAACTGAGAAGAATGAGAAGGGGGAAAAAAAATAATTGAGGGAGAGGGGATGGGAAGTGGAGAAAAACAATAAAAGGGAACAGGGAATCGACAACTGCTTTTGATCTTATGATTTTCAATGCTCAGGTGCCGCCTCAGTCCTCCTGGAACAGACACTCCAGTGATACAACTTCCTCTACCGTCTGTTCCTTATCACGGGACCTCTCTGGATCAGCAACCTTCTTACAGTGGGACGAATGAACCCAAGTCTCTCTCTCGGCAACCTTCAATGCTGTAGTGCTAGTCAATAAGACTTGGTATGGTCCTTCCCATCTGTCAATAAGGCAACCTGAGCGTAGAAAATTCCGTATCATTACATAATCCCCAGGTTCAATGTCATGACAATTACTATCTGGTAAATCAGGAATCACCAACTTCAAATTATCATTTTGATTCCTTAGCTGTTTACTCATGTTAATCAAGTATTTTACAGTCACTTCATTGTTACACTTCAAATCATCCTGAGGGTTAATCATAACATGCGGTTGTCGACCAAACAAGATTTCAAAGGGAGACAGATTAAGAGGGGACCTGGGAGTGGTTCTGATGCTGTATAGTACAATGGGTAAAGCTTCTGGCCATGTCAATCCTGTCTCTGCCATAACTTTGCTCAGTTTATTTTTAATAGTGCTGTTCACTCTTTCCACCTTCGCACTCGCCTGGGGACGGTATGGAGTGTGCAGCTTGCTATCAATTCCCATCAACTTACACATTCCTTGAAAGACATCACCTGTAAAATGGATACCCCTATCACTTTCAATTATTCTAGGGATACCATATCTACATACAAATTCCTGCACAATTTTCTTAGCAGTAAACATAGCGGTATTTGTGGCTGCAGGAAATGCTTCGACCCAATTTGAGAATACATCTATACAAACAAGTACATATTTCAAATTTCGACAAGGGGGTAATTGAATAAAATCAATCTGTATTACCTGAAAAGGGCCGCCTGTAGGTGGGATATGAGATGGTTCTGTTGGTATTGCCTTTCCGATATTCTTTCTCAAGCAGGTAAGGCATGATATTGCTCTCTTACTCGCATGAGATGAAAATCCTGGGGCGCACCAATATGCTCTTACCAACTTGCACATTCCCTCCTTGCCCAGATGAGTCAGCCCGTGTGCTGCCTCAGCTAAACATGGAAGATATGCTCTGGGGGCCACTGGTTTACCTTGTCCATCCGTCCAGAGTCCTGAGGACTCCAGGCCATATCCTTTTGCCTTCCAGACTGCCTTTTCCTGTGTGGAACACAAATTTTGCATTTCACACAACTTCTGTGTGTTGATGGTATTAAATACCATCAATTGTGTGGTGTCTGTCTGTCTGGGGGTACCAGCTGCT
The DNA here is from genome assembly GCF_028390025.1 of Pseudophryne corroboree. Taxonomy (NCBI): domain Eukaryota; kingdom Metazoa; phylum Chordata; class Amphibia; order Anura; family Myobatrachidae; genus Pseudophryne; species Pseudophryne corroboree. The sequence continues at coordinate 61,193,442 of NC_086450.1, read as the reverse complement.
AACTTAGCAGCTTCGTCTGCTCGGCTGTTACCAAGTGATACTGGGTCCTGGCTATATGTGTGTGCTTTACACTTGATAACAGCCACTCTGTCGGGTTCCTGTATCGCTGTTAGAAGCCTTTTTATGTGAGCTGCATGCGCTACCGGTGTACCAGCTGCCGTCATGAAATTTCTGAGGCGCCATAGGGCTCCGAAATCCTGGACTACCCCGAATGCGTATCTAGAGTCGGTGTAGATATTGGCTGACTTGCCCTTAGCCAATTCACATGCTCTGGTTAGGGCGACCAGTTCAGCAACCTGGGCTGAGTGAGGTGGGCCTAGCGGTTCTGCTTCTATGGTGCCTTGGTCATCTACGACTGCGTATCCAGTACACAAGTCTCCCGAGTCTGACTGTCTGTGACAACTACCATCCGTGTAGAAAGTAAGATCTACCTCTTCCAGTGGGTTGTCACTGATGTCAGGCCTTGCCGTGAAATTTTGGGTCAAATATTCCATACACACATGTGTGTCCTCCTTTGTATTAAATCCTCCTTCCCCACCACTCTCATCCTCCACCCTTTGTGCCTGTCCAGGCACACCTGGGAGATATGTTGCAGGATTTAATGCACTGCATCTCCTTATGGTGATGTTTACGGGGGCCATTAGTGCCAATTCCCATCTTGTAAACCGCGCTGATGAGACGTGCCTGGTTTGGGCAGAATTTAGCAAGGCTGACACTGCATGTGGTGTATGAATTGTGAGGTTGTGACCTAGCACTACATCTTCGCTTTTCGTTACTAGCAATGCTATCGCAGCAACGCTTCGCAAGCATGTGGGGAGGGATCGCGCTACCGTATCTAGCTGAGCGCTGTAGTATGCTACCGGCCTGCTGGCAGCACCATGCTTTTGGGTTAAGACGCCTGCCGCGCAACCAGCACTTTCTGTTCCGTACAGCTCAAAGGGTTTCCCATAGTCTGGCATACCTAATGCTGGTGCCTGCGTTAGGCACTGTTTAAGTCTCTCAAATGCCATTTCGGACTCGTCTGTATGCGAAATCCGATCAGGTTTGTTTGAGGAGACCGTCTCCTGCAAAGGTAACGCCAGAATGGAAAATCCTGGGATCCAGTTACTGCAATACCCACACATTCCTAAAAACGTTCTGATCTGTTGCTGGGTTTGAGGCAGAGTCATGTCTCTAATTGCTTGAATTCTATCAGCGGTCAGGTGTCTCAGTCCTTGTGTTAGACAGTGTCCCAAATATTTTACTTTAGTTTGGCATAATTGTAACTTGTCTTTGGAAACCTTGTGTCCTGTGTCTGAAAGATGAAACAGGAGCTGTTTCGTATCCTTCAGGGATGCTTCCAATGAATCTGAACACAGTAGTAAATCATCCACGTACTGTATCAATACTGATCCACTCTCTGGTTGGAAAGACTGTAAACAATCATGCAAAGCCTGGGAAAATATACTTGGACTGTCTATGAAACCTTGTGGTAATCGAGTCCATGTGTATTGGACTCCTCTGTATGTAAATGCAAACAAATATTGACTGTCAGGATGTAGGGGTACCGAAAAGAAAGCGGAGCAGAGGTCAATAACAGTGAAAAATTTCGCAGTGGGAGGGATTTGCATAAGGATGACAGCTGGATTTGGCACTACGGGGAACTGACTCTCAACTATTTTGTTAATCCCCCTTAGATCCTGCACTAGCCTGTAACCCCTCCCCCCACTCTTTTTCACAGGGAAGATGGGACTATTGGCAGTGCTGGATGTTCTTACCAGAATGCCCTGTTGTAGCAAGCACTCTATTACTGGGTAAACTCCTAACTCCACCTCTGGCTTCAGAGGGTACTGTGGGATTTTTGGAGCTATCCTACCATCTTTTACTTGTACAACTACTGGAGCTACGTTTGCCATTAATCCAGTGTCCTGTCCATCTTTAGTCCAAAGTGACTCTGGTATCTGGGATGTCATTTCTTCTACCTGGGATGGAGTCCTATTTGTCATAATGGTATGTGACATTAATTTTGATGGGGAGTCTAACATGTCTCGCACTTCCTGAGCGTGATTCTCAGGTATGTCCAAGAATACACCTTCAGGAGTACAATAAATGACGCACCCCATTTTACACAATAAGTCTCTTCCCAGGAGATTAGTCGGTGCCGATGCAGCCAGCAAAAAGGAATGCTTGGTATGTAACGGCCCTATTGTAATCTCTGCTGGTTTGCTAACAGGGTAATGCTGGACTACTCCCGTTACTCCCATAGCTGGAATTGTCTTACCAGTGGTTCTCATGCCCACTGTCGAATTTATCACTGATTTGGCCGCCCTCGTATCTACAAGGAAGTTTAATGATTTACCAGCTACATTAATTGCAATTTCGGGTTCACTTCCAAGACTTGCAATCAATTTTACTGGCTGCAGATTACAGGTATGGCCACACCCCTATTGGGTATGGTGACCTCCCTGAATCCCGCTGGCAGCAACTACTTGAGAAGGGGTTAACTGGGAACTGCCAGAAGCTTGCCAGCCTCCTTTTGGGGGATATCTTTTTGTTTCCCCTGTATGTGGCTCATAACTCCGTCTCTGTGGACCCTGATCCCAATGTCGTGTGTCGTGTTGTTGTCTAGGGGTTTGATAAGACTTTTGTATGTTTCTCGATTTACAGTCTCGTGCCATGTGTCCCTGTCTATGACAAGAAAAACAAGTTACCACATTTGACTTACCCACAGGGTTTGGTGATTTATACAAAGGCTGCCTTGTGGTCAGGGCCTGTATACTTACGGCCATTAATTTATCACCTTGTAATTCCCTGTGTCTGGTGATATTCCGATCGTGATCAATAGCTGCCTCTCTCAAAGTAGCCACCGACAGACCTCGCCAACATGGTTGCGTGGTCTGTACCCTTGTCTTTAATGCTTCTTTTAAACCATCCATTAGTACAGATACTGCTACTTCTCGATGGTTTATGTTTGTTTTAATGTCCTCTATGCCTGTGTATTTAGCCATATCTAGTAATGCCCTGTGAAAATACTCTGCAGCTGTTTCTGACTCCTTTTGTTTAATGGAGAATATCTTGTTCCATTTAACTACAGCTGGGAAATACTCCTTTAACTGTAAACTTATCCTTTTTACATTATCTTTGTTGTACACATCTGTAAGAGGTACATCCTGATCCAATCCACAGTCAGCTAAAAATTGAGCTGAGTCGACATTGGAGGGTAAACAAGCCCTCAGCAATACCTGCCAGTCTTTGTTATTGGGCTCTAAAGTGTTCCCTAGGTCTCTGATGTATTTCTGGCTAGCAACTAAGTCTTTCCTAGGGTCAGGGAATTCAGACACTATGGTTCTTAATTCCATTCGGGAAAATGGGCTATACATGGCAATGTTCCTAATGGGAGTGACTCCTGTGGTGTCTGTTTTCCCATTTGGAACAGCTATCACCCTAACAGGATTAAGTCTAGCAATATCATTCTGTGTAGATTCTACAGCCTGTGGTGAAATGGTTTCAGCATAGTGTATGGTGCCGTACTTACCCGTAGATACGACCTCACCTGTCCCTCCGCTAGGGGCCTTTGTTACTAATCTTAAGGGTTGGGCCGTGCCTACTGTAGTTTCTGATATGGTGGCTGCTAGAGAGAGCGCCGATATTGTTGCCGATTCGTCCTCTTGATCACACTCCTGGGGAAAGTTCAAAACAGGGTACAACTTGCACGGGTTAATACTTGCATTGGTTAACTTATTAACATTTACACAGTTGCTAAGTGTTTGTTTGTTACACCCTAATGCGTCATTCTCCGCAACCAATTTCTCTCCCGTTATGTAAGGTGGCGGTGGTGCCGTGGCTATCAGTTTCCTGATAGGGTTAGATCCCGCCGCCTGAGCCAATCCTCTCTGTATTTCACCCTCCTGTTGCCATAACTGCAAATAATCATAATGTTTGATCCGTCTCTTTGTTGATTTAATGAGACATATCCTCCTCCTTAAATTTTGTAACACTTCTGGGCTAAAGCTGCCTACTCTTGGGAACTTCTCCCCGTCATGTACCGTCATTCTCTCCCATTCATCACATAAGACTTCTGTGTGTGACCCGTATTTTTCACACATTACATACCTTGCCGACCCGATTGGTCGGTTTACTGAATCAACCCGAACCGAGGTTGATCGCCCCCTACCTGAACAATTGGCCCCCATAGTTTGAAGGTGTTGCTTTCTTCAGCCAACCCTTACAAAAACCAAAATGTTCACGATAGGCTGACGGTGGCGGTTTACCGAGTACCCCACTCACTCGCCCACGCCGACCAATACGACCTACACACTGTCCTAGTGCTGGCGTACTCGACCCAGGGCCCCTATGAACCTTTATTTACTGGAACATGTGAGTGTGTTCCGCAGAGCATTGACCCTTTCCAGTAACTATTGGTTGTTGGATAGTTCCCAAGTGACTGGCGAACCTCCCTTAAAATAAAAAAAATTTACACAAATCACGTTAGAATGTACAAATAGCGTTTATGACCCGTTTCGTACACAAATGGCACTGGTCAGACTAACTAATGCACACAATTACGTGCGGTACAATCGTTCAGCACATAAGCAACTAATCTTATGTACGGAGCGACCAGCGGAATCGAAAATTACGGCTGCGAATTCCTTCAGCATGAGCTTTATGGCCTATATGGGTTCCGCACCAACCCCCTGGGTTGTGCTACTTGTCTCTATAGCGGACTTCTTTGTCTGCTGTACCTGGACCTCCTGGTCTGTTCTGGACCTCCTGGTCTGTACTACAGTATGACCTCCTGGTCTGCTATACTCTAATGCTCAGATTTATGTTTAACAAGGGATGCCTCCCTAGCCACCATGTACGTCACTTACATGCATGTACCTCACGAGAACTCGACTTCTTGTGGTTCAACCTCAAAAATTGTATAATTGCAAACACTCACTCACCACATGTACACTTTTGTTTCTATTTCTATTTCTGCGCAGAAATTTTCTTTCCTTTAGACCAGATGTGTTGTAAATTTGGAGAAGGATCTGTTAGTCTAAATTTCGGACACTAAAATAGACTTGCGCTATTTATCGCGTCGCCACCTTTTCGCCTGTTAAAATAACACTAGCGTGTGATTTGAGTTACGTGGGCGTACCCGGACGCTCCGTTGCGTAATATACGCTGCGTGCGTCGGCCTTTGCGTTGCATACGCGAGTCTCAGTCCTTTGTTAGAGACACGTGCACGCAAAGCAGAAATTCACCGTAACACAATTAACACGTTTATCAATGTAGATGATCCTCGATCATCTACTGAGCACCACACCAATCTCTCCTTGTATCTTTAGGTAGAGCTGTGTGCGAGCTTTGCAATTTATCCCTTAATGTATTACTTTTACACTTTAACTATGAAATAGCGACAAATCTCTCTTAGCACGTTTATCAATTATAAAATGGCAAACAGGAGAGTGATATATGAAAATACACGAATAAAAGAAATGCAGATATGCGTGTGTGCGTACGCAAGACAGAAATAAACAGTTTTAAAAAGACACTAGCGTGTTGTTCTTACCTCCGGTTCCGGATTCCCTCAGCACCCTTTACTAAGCGAAGCAGACGCTTATCCAGACAGCACTACGAGGAATATGATCTCCCGCCCTTTGCTGATGGATAATGTCTGCTGAAATTACCTAGCAGAGATATGTGAAGGACGGACGAGCCGCCAATTGATAAAGCTAAATATTTATCTTATTTAAAACCCTTTAAGAGGTCTAAGAACACTGTACGCTATTGACGTATGGAGTACCGTAAGGGTACGCACGTTGCGTAACAATCGCTTAGCCGTAGTCGAGACGCTCAAGCGTCACGTTCGCTCACGGCCAAGAGATCACAGGCAGGCAGGCTATTGGCTGCCGACTAACGTAATGTTTCGCTATAGCGTAGCGGACGCTCGGGACCACGAGGAGATCACCAGCGGCGCTAACGCTCACAATATTAAACCTTTATATGTAAACCATGAACAATGTAATATGCAGTAAACCTTTATGTAGTGATAGAGTGTAGATGCAACACAGTGTAACCTTATTAACTTAAAAGCTGTTCGAGCGTCACCGACGCTCTGAGAATACTTAACACTATAAGAAATACACAGATACTGGGCTTAGGGTCTAACGCCTTATATGAATGTTATACTTGAAAAAGAATAATACAATACAAGTCATACACTACAATATAACATAGACTAACTAACCAGATGACTACACAGGAAATACAATACAATAAAATTACGTTTAAGGGAAAATGAGAGAGAAAGAGGAAGAGAGAGAGAGAGAGATATGGCTCACAATAACAATAAAGACAATATGATTGCGGAGAAAACTTACGCACAAGGGGAACGATCGCATGCGCCTTTCTGAATATCCAGCTCCCGATTATCAGTGATGAGAACCGTTGAAGAGAGTGAGCTGGATATGATCGGCTTGTCTATTTTTGCCCCACACACAATACAATTCAATGGTCCCTACAATCTCATTGTTCATTGGACACAGGAATTCGTCTTCGCATTATAACAAAAGGTCATAGGTTGATTCATACAGGTGGGCTGAGACCATTTCCAACTGCTCAGGTGGGTGGGAAACTAGGTTTCCCGCCGCATGGATAAGTAAGTGCAAATAATAGTAAAAGTACATAAACTTCTTATGTCCATAACTATTCGCACGAGCGATTAATCAGCTTCAAACCAACACCGGAATATTGCTAATTAAATACTCTTCCGATGGATACTAAACACCACTGTATGACCCATGTCTGACCCTTCGTATCAAACAAAGAGGGATCTCTCTGTCCATGAACATGCTATATTAACTAAACTTTCAGAATCTATCAAGGGGATCATGATCTACAAAATACATTATATGGTGAAAATATATAACGATTGAGTCGCACGCTGGGCGCACAGAAACTCTACCGTAAATGCGCATACCGTGCGCCTGTGGGTGCCCGCAACAGCGAGTATGCGCACGCACGGGAGAGCGCACGCATGCGCAGCGCGGACCTGTATGAGGTACAAATATGGCAGTGTGCATCGTGATATTTTTCTGACTTTGACAATCCCGAAGTCACAGCTGGTTCCGACGACACGGCTACTGTTCCTGGGTATGATTCTGGATACAGTCCAGAAAAAAGTGTTTCTCCCGGAGGAGAAAGCCAGGGAGTTGTCATCTCTAGTCAGAGACCTCCTGAAACCAAAACAGGTATCAGTGCATCGCTGCACGCGGGTCCTGGGAAAGATGGTGGCTTCTTACGAAGCAATTCCCTTCGGCAGGTTCCATGCCAGAATCTTTCAGTGGGACCTGTTGGACCAGTGGTCCGGATCGCATCTTCAGATGCATCGCTTGATAACCCTGTCTCCAAGAACCAGGGTGTCTCTACTGTGGTGGCTGCAGAGTGCCCATCTTCTAGAGGGCCGCAGGTTCGGCATACAGGACTGGGTCCTGGTGACCACGGATGCCAGCCTTCGAGGCTGGGGGGCAGTCACACAGGGAAGAAACTTCCAAGGACTATGGTTGAGTCAGGAGACCTCCCTTCACATAAATATTCTGGAACTAAGGGCCATCTACTATGCCCTAAGTCAAGCAAAATCCCTGCTCCTACACCAGCCGGTGCTGATCCAGTCAGACAACATCACGGCAGTCGCCCATGTAAATCGACAGGGCGGCACAAGAAGCAGGATGGCGATGGCAGAAGCCACAAGAATTCTCCGATGGGCGGAGAATCATGTGCTAGCACTGTCAGCAGTGTTCATTCCGGGAGTGGACAACTGGGAAGCAGACTTCCTCAGCAGACACGACCTCCACCCGGGAGAGTGGGGACTTCATCCAGAAGTCTTCCAGATGCTGGTAAACCGTTGGGAAAAACCACAGGTGGACATGATGGCGTCCCGCCTCAACAAAAAGTTAAAAAGATATTGCGCCAGGTCAAGGGACCCTCAGGCGGTAGCTGTGGACGCTCTAGTGACACCGTGGGTGTACCAGTCGGTTTATGTGTTCCCTCCTCTGCCTCTCATACCAAAGGTATTGAGAATAATAAGAAAGAGAGGAGTAAACACCATTCTCGTGGTTCCGGATTGGCCAAGACGAGCGTGGTACCCGGAACTTCAAGAGATGCTCTCAGAGGACCCGTGGCCTCTACCGCTCAGACAGGACCTGCTACAGCAAGGGCCCTGTCTGTTCCAAGACTTACCGCTGCTGCGTTTGACGGCATGGCGGTTGAACACCGGATCCTGAAGGAAAAGGGTATTCCGGAAGAAGTCATTCCTACGCTTATTAAGGCCAGGAAAGATGTTACGGCAAAGCATTATCACCGCATATGGCGGAAATATGTTGCATGGTGCGAGGCCAAAAAGGCCCCAACAGAGGAATTTCAACTAGGTCGATTTCTGCATTTTCTGCAAGCAGGAGTGAATATGGGCCTAAAACTAGGCTCCATTAAAGTACAGATCTCGGCTCTGTCGATTTTCTTTCAAAAAGAACTAGCTTCAGTGCCTGAAGTTCAGACATTTGTGAAAGGAGTGCTGCATATTCAGCCCCCATTTGTGCCTCCTGTGGCACCTTGGGATCTCAACGTGATGTTGAGTTTCTTAAAATCACATTGGTTTGAGCCACTAAAAACCGTGGATCTGAAATATCTCACGTGGAAAGTGGTCATGTTATTGGCCTTGGCCTCAGCCAGGCGAGTGTCAGAATTGGCGGCTTTATCATGTAAAAGCCCTTATCTGATTTTCCATATGGATAGGGCTGAATTGAGGACTCGTCCCCAATTTCTCCCTAAGGTGGTGTCAGCGTTTCACCTGAACCAGCCTATTGTGGTGCCTGCGGCTACTAAGGATTTGGAGGACTCCAAGTTGCTAGACGTTGTCAGGGCCCTGAAAATATATGTTTCCAGGACGGCTGGAGTCAGAAAATCTGACTCGCTGTTTATCCTGTATGCACCCAACAAGCTGGGTGCTCCTGCTTCTAAGCAGTCTATTGCTCGCTGGATTTGTAGTACAATTCAGCTTGCACATTCTGTGGCAGGCCTGCCACAGCCAAAATCTGTAAATGCCCATTCCACAAGGAAGGTGGGCTCATCTTGGGCGGCTGCCCGAGGGGTCTCGGCTTTACAACTTTGCCGAGCAGCTACTTGGTCAGGGGCAAACACGTTTGCAAAATTCTACAAATTTGATACCCTGGCTGAGGAGGACCTGGAGTTCTCTCATTCGGTGCTGCAGAGTCATCCGCACTCTCCCGCCCGTTTGGGAGCTTTGGTATAATCCCCATGGTCCTTACGGAGTTCCCAGCATCCACTAGGACGTCAGAGAAAATAAGAATTTACTCACCGGTAATTCTATTTCTCGTAGTCCGTAGTGGATGCTGGACGCCCATCCCAAGTGCGGATTGTCTGCAATACTTGTAAATAGTTATTGTTAACTAAAGGGTTATTGTTGAGCCATCTGTTGAGAGGCTCAGTTGTTTTCATACTGTCAAACTGGATATAGTATCACGAGTTGTACGGTGTGATTGGTGTGGCTGGTAAGAGTCTTACCCGGGATTCTAAATCCTTCCTTATTATGTCAGCTCGTCCGGGCACAGTGTCCTAACTGAGGCTTGGAGGAGGGTCATAGTGGGAGGAGCCAGTGCACACCAGGTAGTCATAAATCTTTCTAGAGTGCCCAGCCTCCTTCGGAGCCCGCTATTCCCCATGGTCCTTACGGAGTTCCCAGCATCCACTACGGACTACGAGAAATAGAATTACCGGTGAGTAAATTCTTATTTTTTATTTTAAAATTTTTTGAAAAAAGGTGTTTTCACATCCTTTTCACATTATTTTAGTATCACTTAAATGTATTAAAGAGTTTTTGGAGGTAGGCAGAGTATGCTGTCTGGCTGCTCTAATTTACACCCAATCAGAGCAGCCAGGCAGCATTCACTACCTGCCTCCCAGCCTGCAGCCAGACAGTGAATGGCTGTCAGCATGCTGATTGGTGGATGGCTGGAGTTATCCAGCAATCAGAGTGCTGACTGCCATTCACTGAATGGAAGCATGGGGAGAGCCGGCAAGGGACCACAATTGAGACATTTTATGATTTTCATTTATTTGCGTGAATGGGTGTTCAGGTGCCCCAGGGCACTGTTTTGCCCAGGGCTGTTAAGACGGCCCTGTCTCCAAGATCCACCTCTTTAAGCATAGGAATTCGTAAGCGATAGATGCGGCCCTTCGTTGCTGATATTCCGGCTGCCCACTCTGGGAGAGTGCAGCCAACAAGGCACTGTGGGGAGTGGGCGGGTGTGACATGGCATAGTGGGTGGGGCATGGGCGTTGCTTAGAATTGGGGGCCGCAAAGGGGACGTGGCAGTCGTGTCATTGTGGCCACGCCTCTGCTATACAATGCCGATATTACAGGCATTTTATAGCAGGAGGCGGGGCTACGAGGATGCAATTCAGCACAAATCGCTCCATTGGGCCCCCTTGGACCACCCACATGTGCTCTGTAAGTGGGAGGCCAAGGGGTAATGCGCTGTTGTGGGAGTCTTACCCAAGTTTCCAGGGGGCCGGGAGTGGCACCCAGTTTTCTGGGCCATTCCAAGAGGGTAGGCAAGTATGATGTGACCAAGTATGCTTGTGGATGGACAGGTAAGTCTTTTACAGGTAGTCAGTTACACGGGACTTACATGTAACTTGTTGATCTGAAGTAACAGGGGCATGTGTAATTGCATTGCCTTTCTAAAGCACAACATCAAGACTGTGCATAGTGCTTCCATTGTAACGCTGAGCGTGTCATTACCAGCCTCAGCTCCCCCCACATCCCACAGACAGATTAAGAAAGGAAACTATTGTTTGATAGTATCTACATTAATACTATACAGAGCAATAGGGAATAAGAAGAATTATATGCAAATTGGTGCTAATATGTAGCAAATACAGTAGTTAAGACTGATTTAAATGACATACTGTATAGGGTTCTCTTATGATTGATCTCTTTGACAACATGTTATCAAGAGATGGCAGAACCGAGTCATTTAAGTGGCAATTATACTTTTTTGTTCAAACTGAGAGTGGGACACATTGGCCGGATTTGACCTAGAGCGGACATTGATGTCCTAGTTGAAAGGATAGCAGCGGCTTCCATGCCTTCCCCTTTGTTCTGCGCAAATCTGCGCAACCGGACATGTACAACGTGGGCCGTATTTATGTCAGCTGTAATATGGGTGGTAAATATACTACAAAGCCTGTTCCCTGTAGGATACATCGCCCTTTGGTAATTGACGTGTTAGAAGATTCATTCTGTGCTTGTAGAAAAGGAATCATTTCAATTTGCAGGGTGGGTGTTAAAATGGTAAAAGCGGATTATAGGGTAGATGTAATAAATTGGCACATGTCGGAAACTTTTACTCAGAAGAATCGTTATTGTCATGTTTCCAATAGGCATGCAGCACTTACTGATTGGGGAGCACTAGCAATCTTTAACGCTTTCTTTTTGTTTTGTAAACTCTAATAAAGACATGGGGGGTCATTCCGAGTTGTTCGTTGCCGATTTTTGCTATACTGCGATTAGTCGCTAACTGCGCATGGTACGCAGAGCGCATGCGCTTAGTTATTTTACTAAAAACTTAGCTGTTTTGCTGTAGCGTCTGCGGCGCTTTTCAGTCGCACTGGTGTTCGGTAAATTGACAGGAAAGGGGCGTTTCTGGGTGGTAACTCAGCGTTTTCCTGGTGTTTGCTAAAAAACGCAGGCGTGCCAGGGAAAAACGCGGGAGTGTATGGAGAAACGTGGGAGTAGCTGGGCGAACGCAGGGCGTGTTTGTGACATCAAACCAGGAACGAAACGGCCTGAGCTGATCGCAGTGTAGGAGTAAGTCTCGAGCTACTCAGAAACTGCTAAGAATTTTCTATTCGCAATTCTGCTAATCTTTCGCTCGCAATTCTGTTAAGCTAAGATACACTCCCAGAGGGCGGCGGCCTAGCGTGTGCAATGCTGCTAAAAGCAGCTAGCGAGCGAACAACTCGGAATGACCCCCATAGAGACCTATTTATCACCATCCGCATCCAAGATGCCGGATGTGGTGTGATAAAATTGCCCGAATCCGCACTGAGATAATTGATTACATCGCACGGATGTATCAGTTATCGCATGCAGGGACAGAGCCTGCGATGACAATCTGCAACAGTATCGGGGTATTTTTGGGGAAACATTCCCTGATGTCATGCTGCGCATGCGGTGCCACCACCAACAATGCCGCTACCGCCACCACCCGGGTCGATCCCCCCCGTCGCAACTACCATCCCCCCACGCGCCTCGGACCACCCCCCTACATGGTAAATATACTTACCAGTCCAGAGAGCCAGATCCTGTGCGCTGCTTTGACCCCCCCATGCTGTAAAGTGAGCTGCCATTTTGCAGCATCATTTTACTGCACCGGGGGTCACGACGCAGCACATGGAGGACTCGGCACCCAGCAGCCCGCAGCGGAACACCGATCACCAACTCCTGGACTAGCAGTATCTTTTTTATTTTGACTTTTTATTTTGACTTTTTACAAGTGATCAGCTAATCACACTGCCGGGTCCTTGCACTGCTTTCTCAGCCGGGGGGGGGGGAAGGAGGGCAGAGAAAGCTGGGCAGAAGGCAGCTTATCGCTGTGCTGCCCTGTGATTTTGCCAGCCTGAACTGGTGTAATTATCACAGGGCTCACTGAGAGTAAATTCGGACCAGATCGCATTTCTCATTATGGGGGATATCCAACTATCTCCGGTAAAACATCGGGTCCGAAAAACGGCCGTTTTTCGTACTTTTTTCCGATGTTTCACAGATTATTATTTTTTTTACAGGCTATCCAGATGGATCGCCTGTAAAAAAGAACCCTTCACCCGAAAACACACAGGTTTAGTGAAACCTGTGTGTTTTCATGTGAAACAGCCCCGTTTTCGGACAAAAACGGGGGTGTTTCCGGGGATTCTGCTTGGCCTGACCCTGCTCGAATGCTCCTAGAATCATGGGGCCCATGGCATCTGCCCAATCAGTGCTGTTACTACCAGGGGCAGCTTAAGAGAGAAGGTAGCCCGTGCAGTATCTGTGCGGGACCTCTCCGCTCTTTCCGGTGAGTAAATCCTAGCACCATGCCAGGGCCTACTAAGCATGCACAGGTCTCAGCAGACATGGCGTGGAATCGTGGATACCATGTTTCCGGTGATTTTTCTAATGCGCATGCACAAATCTGGGGACTCCGGAGGTAAGTATAATATACACGGGTGCAAGGTGTGTAGTGCAAACACAATCGTGAGTTACTAAAGTGCGCAAGGAACAAATATCTAGGTCAGTGAGCATCCCGAAAAAAGGCCCCCTCATACCTTCATACAATCAATAGCAGCATATACAAAAACTGGGACAACAGACTTGTCTATCTGTCAAGAGTCAGACATCTGGGGCGAGATGTAATGCCGCCCGAGTTTGGCGGCCATGCCGGATGGCGGCCGATCTCGGTCGTTTTTTTTAAAGGGGTAATCACTTACAAGGCATGGTTTTGCCTTGTAAGTGATTGCCCCTTTAAAAAAACGTTGGCGTTCTGCCGGCATCCCGTACGGCTGCCGACCTAGGGCGCCATTACATCCCGCCCCAGGTCCGAAAACGGGATGATCTGCTAGACCAATGGCAACAACGCCACTCTCCTCCTGGCCACTGTCTGACTGATGGAAATCGTACTGCAACGTGTGCTGCCTCAGTTTCCTGGGCCACTCCGCCCATGCGTCAGGGATGTGACTGAGTCGCTGGTGGATCACAAGGGTTTTTGATTATTTGTTTGTATTAAATAAAGGTTGGGGTTTTTTTTGTTGTTTTTTTATATAAAACACATTATTTATGTATTCTGATGCACATGCACTTGTATTCCAATGTCCCTGTATATTTTCACCAGCCAAAATTCAGGTGATAATAATTTCATGCAAGCAAAAGATTGTGTGAAAAGAAATAAATGTGACTTCTCAGACCTGCCCTATAATTGTGAAAGTCTCTTTTCTTGGTTGCAATAACACAAAAAGATGCACAATACAATGGTGTGAAACTAAAATTGTGGTTTTTGTGCAAGTGCCCCATTGATCATAAAGTGCATTGCAACTGATGGATTTGAGGCCTTCAGGGTCCCCATCTCCGTTGCTGAACTACAATTCCCGTGATGTTTACTCTAGAGATGAGCGCCTGAAATTTTTTGGGTTTTGTGTTTTGGTTTTGGGTTCGGTTCCGCGGCCGTGTTTTGGGTTCGACCGCGTTTTGGCAAAACCTCACCGAATTTTTTTTGTCGGATTCGGGTGTGTTTTGGATTCGGGTGTTTTTTTCAAAAAACCCTAAAAAACAGCTTAAATCATAGAATTTGGGGGTCATTTTGATCCCATATTATTATTAACCTCAAAAACCATAATTTCCACTCATTTTCAGTCTATTCTGAATACCTCACACCTCACAATATTATTTTTAGTCCTAAAATTTGCACCAAGGTCGCTGGATGACTAAGCTAAGCGACACTAGTGGCCGACACAAACACCTGGCCCATCTAGGAGTGGCACTGCAGTGTCACGCAGGATGTCCCTTCCAAAAAACCCTCCCCAATCAGTACATGACGCAAAGAAAAAAAGAGGCGCAATGAGGTAGCTAACTGTGTGAGTAAGATAAGCGACCCTAGTGGCCGACACAAACACCGGGCCCATTTAGGAGTGGCACTGCAGTGTCACACAGGATGTCCCTTCCAAAAAACCCTCCCCAATCAGCACATGACGCAAAGAAAAAAAGAGGCGCAATGAGGTAGCTGACTGTGTGAGTAAGATAAGCGACCCTAGTGGCCGACACAAACACCGGGCCCATTTAGGAGTGGCACTGCAGTGTCACGCAGGATGTCCCTTCCAAAAAACCCTCCCCAATCAGCACATGACGCAAAGAAAAAAAGAGGCGCAATGAGGTAGCTGACTGTGTGAGTAAGATTAGCGACCCTAGTGGCCGACACAAACACCGGGCCCATTTAGGAGTGGCACTGCAGTGTCACGCAGGATGTCCCTTCCAAAAAACCCTCCCCAATCAGCACATGGCGCAAAGAAAAAAAGAGGCGCAATGAGGTAGCTGACTGTGTGAGTAAGATTAGCGACCCTAGTGGCCGACACAAACACCGGGCCCATTTAGGAGTGGCACTGCAGTGTCACGCAGGATGTCCCTTCCAAAAAACCCTCCCCAATCAGCACATGACGCAAAGAAAAAAAGAGGCGCAATGAGGTAGCTGACTGTGTGAGTAAGATTAGCAACCCTAGTGGCCGACACAAACACCGGGCCCATTTAGGAGTGGCACTGCAGTGTCACGCAGGATGTCCCTTCCAAAAAACCCTCCCCAAACAGCACATGACGCAAAGAAAAATAAAAGAAAAAAGAGGTGCAAGATGGAATTGTCCTTGGGCCCTCCCACCCACCCTTATGTTGTATAAACAAAACAGGACATGCACACTTTAACCAACCCATCATTTCAGTGACAGGGTCTGCCACACGACTGTGACTGATATGACGGGTTGGTTTGGACCCCCCCCAAAAAAGAAGCAATTAATCTCTCCTTGCACAAACTGGCTCTACAGAGGCAAGATGTCCACCTCATCATCACCCTCCGATATATCACCGTGTACATCCCCCTCCTCACAGATTATCAATTCGTCCCCACTGGAATCCACCATCTCAGCTCCCTGTGTACTTTGTGGAGGCAATTGCTGCTGGTCAATGTCTCCGCGGAGGAATTGATTATAATTCATTTTAATGAACATCATCTTCTCCACATTTTCTGGATGTAACCTCGTACGCCGATTGCTGACAAGGTGAGCGGCGGCACTAAACACTCTTTCGGAGTACACACTTGTGGGAGGGCAACTTAGGTAGAATAAAGCCAGTTTGTGCAATGGCCTCCAAATTGCCTCTTTTTCCTGCCAGTATAAGTATGGACTGTGTGACGTGCCTACTTGGATGCGGTCACTCATATAATCCTCCACCATTCTTTCAATGGGGAGAGAATCATATGCAGTGACAGTAGACGACATGTCCGTAATCGTTGTCAGGTCCTTCAGTCCGGACCAGATGTCAGCATCAGCAGTCGCTCCAGACTGCCCTGCATCACCGCCAGCGGGTGGGCTCGGAATTCTGAGCCTTTTCCTCGCACCCCCAGTTGCGGGAGAATGTGAAGGAGGAGATGTTGACAGGTCGCGTTCCGCTTGACTTGACAATTTTCTCACCAGCAGGTCTTTCAACCCCAGCAGACTTGTGTCTGCCGGAAAGAGAGATCCAAGGTAGGCTTTAAATCTAGGATCGAGCACGGTGGCCAAAATGTAGTGCTCTGATTTCAACAGATTGACCACCCGTGAATCCTTGTTAAGCGAATTAAGGGCTCCATCCACAAGTCCCACATGCCTAGCGGAATCGCTCCGTGTTAGCTCCTCCTTCAATGTCTCCAGCTTCTTCTGCAAAAGCCTGATGAGGGGAATGACCTGACTCAGGCTGGCAGTGTCTGAACTGACTTCACGTGTGGCAAGTTCAAAGGGCATCAGAACCTTGCACAACGTTGAAATCATTCTCCACTGCGCTTGAGACAGGTGCATTCCACCTCCTATATCGTGCTCAATTGTATAGGCTTGAATGGCCTTTTGCTGCTCCTCCAACCTCTGAAGCATATAGAGGGTTGAATTCCACCTCGTTACCACTTCTTGCTTCAGATGATGGCAGGGCAGGTTCAGTAGTTTTTGGTGGTGCTCCAGTCTTCTGTACGTGGTGCCTGTACGCCGAAAGTGTCCCGCAATTTTTCTGGCCACCGACAGCATCTCTTGCACGCCCCTGTCGTTTTTTAAATAATTCTGCACCACCAAATTCAAGGTATGTGCAAAACATGGGACGTGCTGGAATTTGCCCATATTTAATGCACACACAATATTGCTGGCGTTGTCCGATGCCACAAATCCACAGGAGAGTCCAATTGGGGTAAGCCATTCCGCGATGATCTTCCTCAGTTGCCGTAAGAGGTTTTCAGCTGTGTGCGTATTCTGGAAACCGGTGATACAAAGCGTAGCCTGCCTAGGAAAGAGTTGGCGTTTGCGAGATGCTGCTACTGGTGCCGCCGCTGCTGTTCTTGCGGCGGGAGTCCATACATCTACCCAGTGGGCTGTCACAGTCATATAGTCCTGACCCTGCCCTGCTCCACTTGTCCACATGTCCGTGGTTAAGTGGACATTGGGTACAACTGCATTTTTTAGGACACTGGTGAGTCTTTTTCTGAGGTCCGTGTACATTCTCGGTATCGCCTGCCTAGAGAAGTGGAACCTAGATGGTATTTGGTAACGGGGGCACACTGCCTCAATAAATTGTCTAGTTCCCTGTGAACTAACGGCGGATACCGGACGCACGTCTAACACCAACATAGTTGTCAAGGCCTCAGTTATCCGCTTTGCAGCAGGATGACTGCTGTGATATTTCATCTTCCTCGCAAAGGACTGTTGAACAGTCAATTGCTTACTGGAAGTAGTACAAGTGGGCTTACGACTTCCCCTCTGGGATGACCATCGACTCCCAGCAGCAACAACAGCAGCGCCAGCAGCAGTAGGCGTTACACGCAAGGATGCATCGGAGGAATCCCAGGCAGGAGAGGACTCGTCAGAATTGCCAGTGACATTGCCTGCAGGACTATTGGCATTCCTGGGGAAGGAGGAAATTGACACTGAGGGAGTTGGTGGGGTGGTTTGCGTGAGCTTGGTTACAAGAGGAAGGGATTTACTGGTCAGTGGACTGCTTCCGCTGTCACCCAAAGTTTTTGAACTTGTCACTGACTTATTATGAATGCGCTGCAGGTGACGTATAAGGGAGGATGTTCCGAGGTGGTTAACGTCCTTACCCCTACTTATTACAGCTTGACAAAGGGAACACACGGCTTGACACCTGTTGTCCGCATTTCTGTTGAAATAGTTCCACACCGAAGAGCTGATTTTTTTGGTATTTTCACCAGGCATGTCAACGGCCATATTCCTCCCACGGACAACAGGTGTCTCCCCGGGTGCCTGACTTAAACAAACCACCTCACCATCAGAATCCTCCTGGTCAATTTCCTCCCCAGCGCCAGCAACACCCATATCCTCCTCATCCTGGTGTACTTCAACACTGACATCTTCAATCTGACTATCAGGAACTGGACTGCGGGTGCTCCTTCCAGCACTTGCAGGGGGCATGCAAATTGTGGAAGGCGCATGCTCTTCACGTCCAGTGTTGGGAAGGTCAGGCATCGCAACCGACACAATTGGACTCTCCTTGTGGATTTGGGATTTCGAAGAACGCACAGTTCTTTGCGGTGCTACTGCTTTTGCCAGCTTGAGTCTTTTCATTTTTCTAGCGAGAGGCTGAGTGCCTCCATCCTCATGTGAAGCTGAACCACTAGCCATGAACATAGGCCAGGGCCTCAGCCGTTCCTTGCCACTCCGTGTGGTAAATGGCATATTGGCAAGTTTACGCTTCTCCTCCGACAATTTTATTTTAGGTTTTGGAGTCCTTTTTTTACTGATATTTGGTGTTTTGGATTTGACATGCTCTGTACTATGACATTGGGCATCGGCCTTGGCAGACGACGTTGCTGGCATTTCATCGTCTCGGCCATGACTAGTGGCAGCAGCTTCAGCACGAGGTGGAAGTGGATCTTGATCTTTCCCTAATTTTGGAACCTCAACATTTTTGTTCTCCATATTTTAATAGGCACAACTAAAAGGCACCTCAGGTAAACAATGGAGATGGATGGATACTAGTATACAATTATGGACGGACTGCCGAGTGCCGACACAGAGGTAGCTACAGCCGTGAACTACCGTACTGTGTCTGCTGCGAATATAGACTGGTTGATAAAGAGATGTCGTAGTATGTATGTATGTATGAAGAAGAAAGAAAAAAAAACCACGGTTAGGTGGTATACAATTATGGACGGACTGCCGAGTGCCGACACAGAGGTAGCCACAGCCGTGAACTACCGTACTGTACTGTGTCTGCTGCTAATATAGACTGGTTGATAAAGAGATGTCGTAGTATGTATGTATGAAGAAGAAAGAAAAAAAAACCACGGGTAGGTGGTATACAATTATGGACGGACTGCCGAGTGCTGACACAGAGGTAGCCACAGCCGTGAACTACCGTACTGTACTGTGTCTGCTGCTAATATAGACTGGTTGATAAAGAGATGTAGTAGTATGTATGTATAAAGAAGAAAGAAAAAAAACCCACGGGTAGGTGGTATACAATTATGGATGGACTGCCGAGTGCCGACACAGAGGTAGCTACAGCCGTGAACTACCGTACTGTGTCTGCTGCGACTGGATGATAAATAATGATATAAAAAATATATATATATCACTACTGCAGCCGGACAGGTATATATATTATATAATGACGGACCTGCTGGACACTGTCTGTCAGCAGAATGAGTTTTTTATAGAATAAAAAAAAAAACACCACACAAGTGAAGTCACACTACGAGTGTTTAACTTTTTCAGGCAATCACAATATAATATACTACAAACTATACTGGTGGTCAGTGTGGTCAGGTCACTGGTCAGTCACACTGGCAGTGGCACTCCTGCAGCAAAAGTGTGCACTGTTTAATTTTAATATAATATGTACTCCTGGCTCCTGCTATAACCTATAACTGGCACTGCAGTGCTCCCCAGTCTCCCCCACAATTATAAGCTGTGTGAGCTGAGCACAGTCAGATATATAATATATACATAGATGATGCAGCACACTGGGCTGAGCAGTGCACACAGATATGGTATGTGACTGTCTTGTACTCCTGGCTCCTGCTATAACCTATAACTGGCACTGCAGTGCTCCCCAGTCTCCCCCACAATTATAAGCTGTGTGAGCTGAGCACAGTCAGATATATAATATATACATAGATGATGCAGGCATGCAGCACACTGGGCTGAGCAGTGCACACAGATATGGTATGTGACTGAGTCACTGTGTGTACCGTTTTTTTCAGGCAGAGAACGGATATATTAAATAAAACAACTGCACTGCTGGTGGTCACTGTGGTCAGTCACTAAACTCTGCACTCTCTTCTACAGTATCAGCCTCAGGTCAATCTCTCTCTCTCTCCTAATCTAAATGGAGAGGACGCCAGCCACGTCCTCTCCCTATCAATCTCAATGCACGTGTGAAAATGGCGGCGACGCGCGGCTCCTTATATAGAATCCGAGTCTCGCGAGAATCCGACAGCGTCATGATGACGTTCGGGCGCGCTCGGGTTAACCGAGCAAGGCGGGAAGATCCGAGTCGCTCGGACCCGTGAAAAAAAACATGAAGTTCGTGCGGGTTCGGATTCAGAGAAACCGAACCCGCTCATCTCTAGTTTACTCAAGAGGAATATATCATAACTCAGTGGCTAATTACAAAAGGGTGAATAAGCTACTCTTCCCGGCTCACTGCTGCCCTATCCAATCCCAGTAGGGCAGGAAAAAAGTGACAGTAGAACGGTGACTTGCCATTTGTGGATTTTTACACCTCACCTCCAACAGATTTTCTGCAGGACGATCAAGATTTTTGGCAAGCAAAAGGAGTGTGAGCTATGGGGGAGATGTAACAAGCCTTGGAGAAAGATAAAATGGAGTAGTTGTCCAAAGCAGCCAATCAGCGTCTGTCATTTTACATACTGTGCTAGATAAATGACAGAAGTGTATTAGCTGCTTTGCGGAACTTCTCCACTTTATCTCTCTCCAGGACTTCATACATCTCCCCTGAAAAAAACTGGGGAGTGACAACTTGTGAATCTTGGTGTGGCCTGTTTAAAAAAACGTACGAGTTCGGTTGGAATCTTGGAACTCCAGCCGTCTAGCACTGCGTTACATCTGGCCCTATGTCTGAGGAGAGGACATCTATTTCATAGAGGAAGAAGAAAGAATACTGCAGGATCAAGAAGACTATTAGATCCAGTAAGACGGCGGAAAGATCAAGAAGGAAAATGTCAGAGCCTGGAGAAAACTTTTGGACCGAAGAAGACAGCAAGGACATACGTGGTGCCACAAAACTGGTGAGGACAGGCGTGTCACTGGATCAGGAAAGAGAAGCGAAAGAGGTATCACTGTGTCATCACTGGACAATAGCCCACTTACGGAACAAGGTAAGTTCTCTCTGACTGTTAGTGGCAACAGTCCTTCACTATAAAGCAGTTCTACAGTATCTGCGATGACCAGGTACCACTAGATCAACAGGCCCCACTGGGCCACCAGGCCTGACTACTAGGCCTCAGGTCTGGTCCATTTTTCCACAGGAACAGAAAGACTCTCCAAGTTCCCTGCCTTAGACCTAAGCATTATGCAATGAGTCTGTATATTGTTAATGGTTGCAAATATTTGGCTTAATTGCGAATATTGTGATTTTGTATATTGGATAGCATAACTGTTATGGCAATTTTGTCTTATTCTGTGTTGTGTTCTGCAACTTGGTAGAGGATTTTGGCCTGCACAAACATCTAAGTATGGATATTATGTCTTGTCATCAGCATTAGGGGTAAGGGTGTTTTTGAGTATAGGAACTCAGCGTAGTCAAACCCAGGATTCATCGGGTGAGTTTCGGAGTGAGAGCCAAGGACCTTGAGGAAGTGGAGGACATCACACAAGGAGAGACACTTGGTTTGGTCTGATTGGTCAAGGGATGTGTACCCTTGATCAGCCCCTTCCGACGCAAATGTTTCAGCTGCTTTTGTGAGAAAATATGATAATACCATAGGAGGTGTCTTGTGTAAAAAGAAGCTCACCGACAGCATCTTTGAGCCGCTGCCTGTGTCCAAAGACAAAGCTTCCGATCTCTGATCAACCCTAAGGCTGCTCAGAATGGCCAACAAAACTACGCTGCTGAGGCCAGTGAAGCAGCGTCCAAAGATGCAGCCGTCAGCTTTGGGTTACCCCTAAAAAAATGGAGGCAACATGTCTCCATTTTTTTGAACGCTCTCCATCACCAACCTCAAAAGCCTGCACCCTGTCAATCGAGCTGCAGTGAATATGGCACTGCAGCTGGAGCGGCAGCACCATCACGACACATGCTCAACGTTGCTCGGTGCATACGCAGAATATCGGTCCATACTGTAGCTACCTAATAGGGACTGCGCCCGGGGCTAATTCAGGCACTAGGTTGCAATTACGTAATTATGCCTTTCAGACTACGCTGGCACGTCCCCTTCCCACACTGTTCTGCCTAAACATAAGGAATTGTAACTGCACAATGTGGGCAAATCTGCAGACATTCGTGTGTTCCTCTTTGTTGTGCAGCAAGTAAATGTGTTCTCCATGCAAAGACAGGATTTACATCCAATTCTACTTGTGGGAGCGATAGCATTTTATTGCACAAATGTACAGTAGTAAGATTACATTGTTTGATTGTGTTACTCCATGACATGGAGAATAGGTGATGTGGTGAGTGTGGATCATTAGATCGACAGTGTCTAGGTCAACAATGTTTAGGTCGACCACTATAGGTCGACAGTCACTAGGTCGACAGGGTTTCTAGGTCAACATGTTCTAGGTCAACATGAGTTTTTCATGGGGTTTTTTGTGTCCTTTTCTCTTTACAGTGACTGGGAAGCCAAATTGGTGCACCGTGTCCCCTAGCATGGATCACTTCACTCGCCATGCTTCGGGCAAGGTGCCTCGCTGCGCTCGGAAAAGGTTACTATTCCCAATCGTAGTCCGCGTGGATCATTAAGTATGAAAAAGTTCAAACAAAAGAAATAAAATGTGAAAAACTCATGTCGACATTTTGACCTGTCGACCTAGAACATGTCGACCTAGAAACCCTGTCGACCTTGAAAGCATGACGACCTAGTGACTGTCGACCTATAGTGGTCGACCTAAACATTGTCGACCTAGACACTGTCGATCTTCAGACCGGATCCCGATGTGGTTTAGTAATAGCTGGGAGCTTTCCAAACCTGTCCCAATCCAAGTGATATTAGAATAAAGATCACCCAGTTGTAAGTATCACTAAACTTTCTATCGGCCTATGTCGGACCGCATGACATCATTGTACAATAACCTTACAACTAAATGTGAACTAACTTATCTAGAAATAACGACACAGAGAAATAACGACACAGACCACTGATATGCCATTAAAATCGGTCAACCGTGTCAAAGTCAGAAAAATATCTCTACACACACTGCCATATTTGCACCTCATACTGGTCCGCGCTGCGCATGCGTACGCTCTCCCGTACGTGCACATACTCACAGTCGCGGGCACCCGCAGGCGCACGGTATGCGTATTTACAGTAGAGTTTATGTAATCGTAGCGTGCGACTCATTCGTTACATATTTTCACTAATAATGTATTTTGTAGATCATGGTCCCTTTGATAGATTCTGAAAGTTTGGTTAACATAGCATGTTCCTGAACAGAGAGATCCCTCTTTGTATTGTACGAAGGGTCTAACAGGGGTCATACAGTAGTGTTTGGTACCCATCGGAAGAATATTTAAATAGCAATATTCCGGTGTTGGTTTGGAGCGGATTAGTCGCTCGTGCGAATAGTTATGGACATAAGAAGTTTATGTCCATTTACTATTATTTGTTCTTACTTAGTCATGCGGCGGGAAACCCAGTATCCCACCCACCTGAACAGTTGGAAACAGTCACAGCCCACCTGTATGAATCAACCTATGACCTTTTGTTATAATGCGAAGCCGAATTCCTGTGTCCAATGAACAATGAGATTGTAGGGACCATTGAATTGTATTGTGTGTGGGGCATAAATAGGCAGGCCGACCGTATCCAGTACACTCTCTCTTCAACGGTTCTCATTGCTGATAATCGGGAGCTGGATATCGAGGCGCATGCGATCGTTTCCCCTTGTGCGTAAGTTTTCTCCGCAATCATATTGTCTTGATGTTATTATGAGCCATCTCTCTCTCCTCTCTTTTTCCCTTATTTTCCCTTGATTGTATTGTATTGTATTGTATGGTATTTCCTGTGTAGTTATTTGGTTAGTTAGTCTATGTTATATTGTAGTGTATGCTTTGTAATGTGATTCTTTTGCAAGTATAATAGTCATAATACATATAATAGGTTTTGGACCCTAAGCCCAGGTATCTGTGTATTTCTTATAGTGTTAAGTATTCCCTGAGCGTCGGTGACGCTCAAGCAGCTTTGTAGTTAATCAGGTTACACCAGGTTGCACTTACACTCTGTCACCACACTAAGGTTTACTGTATATTTCGTTGTTAAAGGTATAGATATAAAGGTTTAACGTTATAAGCGTCTGCACCGCTGGTGATCTCCTCGTGGTCCCGAGCGTCCGCTACGCTATAGCGAATCATTACGTTAGTCGGCAGCCAATAGCGTGCCTGCCTGTGATCTCTGGGCCGTAAGCGAACGTGACGCTTGAGCGTCTCGACTACGGTTGAGCGATCGTTACGCAACTTGCGTACCCTTACGGTACTTCTTACGTAGATAGCGTACAGTGTTCTTAGACCTCTTAAAGTGTTTTATATACGATAAATATTTAGCTTTATCAATTGGGGGCTCGTCCAGTCCTTCACATATCTGCACTAGGTAGATCAGCAGACATTATCCCTCAGCAAAGGGCGGGAGGTTGTATCCCTCGTAGTGCTGACGGGATAAGCGTCTGCTTCGCTTAGGTAAAGGGTGCTGAAGGAATCCGGGAACCGGAGGTAAGAGCAAAACGCTAGTGTCTTTTAAAACTGTTTATTTTTCTATCTTGCGTACACACGCACACATATATATCTGCATTCCTTTTTCATTTGTGTATTTTCGTATATCACTCTCCTGTCTGCCAGTTTTATAGTTGATAAAAGTGCTAAAAGAGATTTGCTGTTATTTCATAATTTAAGAATAGAGGTAATAAAGTTAAAATATAGACAAACACACAGTTTTGCCTGGGAGATAAGGCGAAGTCAGTGTGGTGTGTGGTAGATGATCAAGGATCATCTACATTGATAAAA
This sequence comes from Pseudophryne corroboree, assembly GCF_028390025.1. Lineage (NCBI taxonomy): Eukaryota > Metazoa > Chordata > Amphibia > Anura > Myobatrachidae > Pseudophryne > Pseudophryne corroboree. Next base: position 61,168,451 of record NC_086450.1, on the reverse strand, counting down.
GTATAAATTGTGTTACGGTGGATCTTTGCTTTGCGTGCACGTGTCCCTAACAAAGACTTGCGTACGCAATCCAAAGGCCGACGCACGCAGCGTATATTACGCAACGGAGCGTCCGGTTACGCCCACGTAGCTCAAGTCACGATAAGTTGATTTTTAACGCAAAGCGATAAATAACGCAAAGCGATAAATAACGCAAAGCGGTAAATAACGCGAGGCGAGAAATAACGCAAGTCTATTTTTGGGTGTCCGAAATTTAAATTAACAGATCCTGCTCCTAATTGGTAACACATCTGGTCTAAAGAAAAATTTCTGTGCAGAAATAGAAATAGAAACAAAAGTGTACATGTGATGAGTGAGTGTTTTTGTATTACATAAGTTTATATAACTTGGAGGTTGAACCAAAAGAAATCACCGAGTACTCGTGAGGAACATACGTGTAAGTGACATGCACGGTGGCTAGGGAGGCATCCTTAGTTAAACATACAATTTGAGCATTAGAGTATAGCGGACCAGGAGGTCGTATAAAACAAGACCAGGAGGTCAGACCAGGAGGTCGTATAGAACAAGACCAGGAGGTCATAGTAGACCAGCAGGTCCAGGTACAGTAAACAAGGAAGTCCGCTATACAGTCCACAGGCACAACACCGAAAAGGGTTGGTGCAACACCCATATAGGCCATACAAGCTCTCGCTGAAGGAATTCGCAGCCGCAATTTTCGATTCCATTGGTCTTTCCGTACATAAGCTTAGTTGCTTGTGTGCTGAACGATTGGACCGCACGTAATTGTGTACAGTAGTTAGTAATCTGACCTAGTACCATTAGAGTAAAGGGGTCACAAACGCTATTTGTACATTCTAACGTGATTTGTGTAATTTTTTATTTTTTCAAAAAAGGGAAGTTCGCTGGTCACTCAGGAACTATCTGACAACCCCACCTTTACTGGAAAGGGTAGTGCTCTTCGGATCACACTCGCATTTTTCAAGTAAACAAAGGTTAATAGGTGCCCTGGGTCGAGTGCGCCAGCACCATATCGGTGTGATCAGGTCGCATTGGTCGGCGTGGGCGAGCGAGTGGGGTGCTCGGTAAACTTCACCGTCTGCCTATCGTGAATATTTTGGTTTTCTGTAAGGGTTCGCTGAAGACCCTGATATAGAGATCAGAGGTAGAGCAAGCAACACCTGCAGATTATGGGGGCCAGTTGTTCAGGAAGGGGGCGATCAACCTCGGTTCGGGTTGACTCTGTAAACCGACCAGTAGGATCGGCCAGATACGTAATGTGTGAGAAATATGGAAGTCACACAGAGGTTTTATGTGATGAATGGGAGAGAATGACGGTACATGACGGGGAGAAATTCCCAAGAATAGGTAGCTTCAGCCCAGAAGTGTTACAAAATTTAAGGAGGAGGATATGTCTCATAAAATCAGCAAAGAGACGAATCAAGCATTATGATTATTTGCAGTTGTGGCAACAGGAAGGTGAGATACAGAGAGGTTTGGCTCAGGCGGCGGGATCTGGGTCGGTCAGGAAACTGATAGCCACGGCCCCACCGCCACCATATATAGCGGGAGAGAAGTTGATTGCGGAGAAAAACGCACTAAGGTGTAACACACAATCACTTAGTAACCATGTAAATGTTAAAGATAATGTTGAACCATTAACCCATGCAAGTATTAACCCGTGCAAGTTGTACCCTGTTTTGAACTTTCCTCAGGAGTGTGATCAAGAAGACGATTCGGCAACAATTTCAGCGCTCTCTCTAGCGGCCACCATATCGGAAACCACAGTAGGAACTGCTCCACCCCCGAGATTAGTAACAAAGGCCCCTAGCGGAGGGATAGGTGAGGTCGTGTCAACGGGTAAGTACGGCACCATACATTATGCTGAAACAATTTCACCACAGGCTGTAGAATCTACACAGAATGAGGTTGTTAGAGTAAATCCTGTTAAGGTAATAGTAGTTCCCAATGGGAAAACAGACACGTCAGGAGCCACACCCGTTAGGAACATTGCCATGTATTGCCCGTTTACCCGAATGGAATTGAGGACCATAGTGTCTGAATTCCCTGACCCTAGAAAAGATTTAGTTGCTAGCCAAAAATACATCAGGGACCTAGGAAACACTTTAGAGCCCAATAATAAAGATTGGCAGATATTGCTAAGAGCTTGTTTACCCTCCAATGTCGACGCAGCTCAATTCTTAGTTGACTGTGGATTAGATCAGGATGTACCTCTTACAGATGTGTACAACAAAGATAACGTAAAAAGGATAAATTTACAGTTAAAGGAGTATTTCCCAGCCGTTGTTAAATGGAACAAAATATTCTCCATTAAACAAAAGGAGTCAGAAACGGCAGCAGAATATTTTCACCGGGCACTATTAGAAATGGCAAAGTACACTGGTATAGAGGACATTAAGACCAATGCAAACCATCAAGAAGTAGCAGTATCTGTACTAATGGATGGTTTAAAGGAAGCATTAAAGGCAAGGGTACAGACCACGCAACCATGTTGGCGATGTCTGTCAGTGGCCACTTTGAGAGAGGCTGCTATTGATCACGACCGGAACATCACCAGACACAGGGAGTCACAAGGTGATAAGTTAAAGTCAGTAAGTATACAGGCCCTGACCACAAAGCAGCCTGTGGTAATATCACCAAACCCTGTGGGTAAGTCAACTGTGGTAACATGTTATTTTTGTCACAAACAGGGACACTTTGCACGAGACTGTAGATCAAGAAATCGACAAAAGTCTTACCAACCCCCTAGACAACGACACGACACACGACATTGGGATCAGGGTCCACAGAGACGGAGTTATGAGCCACATACAGGGGAAACAAAAAGATATCCCCCGAACAGAGACTGGCATGCCTCTGGTAGTTCCCAGCTATCTCCCTCACAAGTAGTTGCTGCCAGCGGGATTCAGGGAGGTCACCATACCCAATAGGGGTGTGGCCATACCTGTAATCTGCAGCCAGTAAAATTGATTGCAAGCCTTGGAAGTGAACCCGAAATTGCAATTAATGTAGCTGGTAAATCATTAAACTTTCTTGTAGACACAGGGGCGGCCAAGTCAGTGATAAATTCGACAGTGGGCATGAGAACCACTGGTAGGACAATTCCAGCCATGGGAGTAACAGGAGTAGTCCAGCACTACCCTGTTAGCAAACCAGCCGAGATTACAATAGGGCCTTTGCATACCAAGCATTCCTTTTTGCTGGCTGCATCGGCACCAACTAATCTCCTGGGAAGAGACTTACTGTGTAAAATGGGGTGCGTCATTTATTGTACTCCTGAAGGTGTATTCTTGGACATACCTGAGAATCACGCTCAGGAAGTGCGAGACATGTTAGACTCCCCATCAAAATTAATGTCGCATACCATTATGACAAATAGGAATCCATCCCAAGTAGAAGAGATGACATCTCAGATACCAGAGTCACTTTGGACAAAAGATGGACAGGACACTGGATTAATGGCAAACGTAGCTCCAGTAGTTGTACAAGTAAAAGATGGTAGGATAGCTCCAAAAATCCCACAGTACCCTCTGAAGCCAGAGGTGGAGTTAGGAGTTTACCCAGTAATAGAGCGCTTGCTACAACAGGGCATTCTGGTAAGAACGTCCAGCACTGCCAATAGTCCCATCTTCCCTGTTAAAAAGAGTGGGGGGAGGGGTTACAGACTAGTGCAGGATCTAAGGGGGATTAACAAAATAGTTGAGAGTCAGTTCCCCGTAGTGCCAAATCCAGCTGTCATCCTAATGCAAATCCCTCCCACTGCCAAATTTTTCACTGTCATTGACCTCTGCTCCGCTTTCTTTTCGGTACCTCTGCACCCTGACAGCCAATATTTATTCGCATTCACATACAGAGGAGTCCAATACACATGGACTCGATTACCACAAGGATTCATAGACAGCCCAAGTATATTTTCTCAGGCTTTGCATGATTGTTTACAGTCTTTCCAACCAATGAGTGGATCAGTATTAATACAGTACGTGGACGATCTACTACTGTGTTCTGATTCATTGGAAGCATCCCTGAAGGATACGAAACAGCTCCTGTTTCATCTTTCAGACACAGGACACAAGGTTTCCAAAGACAAGTTGCAATTATGCCAAACTAAGGTAAAATATTTGGGACACTGTTTAACACAAGGACTGAGACACCTGACCGCTGATAGAATCCAAGCAATTAGAGACATGACTCTGCCACAAACCCAGCAACAGATCAGAACGTTTTTAGGAATGTGTGGGTATTGCCGTAATTGGATCCCAGGGTTTTCCATTTTAGCGTTACCTTTGCAGGAAATGGTCTCCTCAAACAAACCTGATAGGATTTCGCATACAGACGAGTCCGAAACAGCATTTGAGAGACTTAAACAGTGCCTAACGCAGGCACCAGCACTAGGTATGCCAGACTATGGGAAACCCTTTGAACTATACGGAACAGAAAGTGCTGGTTGCGCGGCAGGCGTACTAACCCAAAAGCACGGTGATGCCAGCAGGCCAGTTGCATACTACAGCGCTCAGCTAGACACGGTAGCGCGATCCCTCCCCACATGCTTGCGAAGCGTTGCTGCGATAGCATTGCTAGTGACAAAAAGCGAAGATGTCGTGCTAGGCCACAACCTCACAATCCATACGCCACATGCAGTGTCAGCCTTATTGAATTCTGCCCAAACCAGACACGTATCATCAGCGAGGTTTACAAGATGGGAATTGGCCCTAATGGCCCCCGTAAACATCACCATAAGGAGATGCAGTGCATTAAATCCTGCAACATATCTCCCAGGTGTGCCTGGTCAGGCACAAAGGGTGGAAGGTGAGAGTGATGGGGAAGGAGGATTTAATACAAAGGAAGATACACATGATTGTATGGAATATTTGACCCAAAATTTTACCGCAAGGCCTGACATCAGTGACAACCCACTGGAAGATGCAGAACTCACGTTCTACACGGACGGTAGTTGTCATAGACAGTCAGACTCGGGAGACTTGTGTACTGGATACGCAGTCGTAGATGACCAAGACACCATAGAAGCGGAACCGCTAGGCCCACCTCACTCAGCCCAGGTTGCTGAACTGGTCGCCCTAACCAGAGCATGTGAATTGGCTAAGGGTAAGTCAGCCAATATCTACACCGATTCTAGATACGCCTTCGGGGTAGTTCATGATTTCGGAGCCCTATGGCGCCTCAGAAATTTCATGACGGCAGCTGGTACACCGGTAGCGCATGCAGCTCACATAAAAAGGCTTCTAACAGCGATACAGGAACCCGACAGAGTGGCTGTTATCAAATGTAAAGCACATACATATAGCCAGGACCCAGTATCACTTGGTAACAGCCGAGCAGACGAAGCTGCTAAGTTAGCAGCTGCTACCCCCAGACAGACAGACACAACACAACTGATGGTATTTAATACCATCAACACACAAAAGTTGTGTGAAATGCAGAATTTGTGTTCCACACAGGAAAAGGCAGTCTGGAAGGCAAAGGGATATGGCCAGGAGTCCTCAGGACTCTGGACGGATGAACATGGTAAACCAGTGGCCCCCAGAGCATATCTTCCATGTCTGGCTGAAGCAGCTCACGGGCTGACTCATCTAGGCAAGGAAGGGATGTGCAAATTGGTAAGAGCATATTGGTGTGCCCCAGGATTCTCCTCTCATGCGAGTAAAAGAGCAATGTCATGCCTTACCTGTTTGAGAAAGAATATTGGAAAGGCAATACCTACAGAACCATCCCATATCCCACCTGCCGGCGGCCCTTTCCAGGTAATACAAATTGACTTTATACAATTACCCCCTTGTCGGAATTTGAAATATGTACTTGTCTGTATAGATGTTTTCTCAAATTGGGTCGAAGCATTTCCTGCGGCTACAAATACCGCTATGTTTACTGCTAAGAAAATTGTGCAGGAATTTGTATGTAGATATGGTATCCCTAGAATTATCGAAAGTGATAGGGGTACCCATTTTACAGGTGATGTCTTTCAAGGAATGTGTAAATTGATGGGAATTGATAGCAAGCTGCATACTCCATACCGTCCACAGGCGAGTGCGAAAGTGGAAAGAGTGAACAGCACTATTAAAAATAAACTGCGTAAAGTTATGGCAGAGACAGGATTGACATGGCCAGAAGCTTTACCCATTGTACTGTACAGCATCAGAACCACTCCCAGGTCCCCTCTTAATCTGTCTCCCTTTGAAATCTTGTTTGGTCGACAACCGCATGTCATGATTAACCCTCAGGATGATTTGAAATGTAACAATGAAGTGACTGTAAAGTACTTGATTAACATGAGTAAACAGTTAAGGAATCAAAATGATAATCTGAAGTTGGTGATTCCTGATTTACCAGATAGTAATTGTCATGACATTGAACCTGGGGATTATGTGATGATACGGAATTTTCTACGCTCAGGTTGCCTTATTGACAGATGGGAAGGACCATACCAGGTCTTATTGACTAGCACTACAGCATTGAAGGTTGCTGAGAGAGAGACTTGGGTTCATTCATCCCACTGCAAGAAGGTTGCTGATCCAGAGAAGTCCCGTGATAAGGAACAGACGGTAGAGGTTGTATCACTGGAGTGTCTGTTCCAGGAGGACTGAGGCGGCACCTGAGCCGTGAAAATCTCAAGACCAAGAGCTGTTGTCGACTCCCCACTCCCTTTTATTGTTTTTCTCCACTTCCCATCCCCTCTCCCTAAAATTTCTTTTTCCCCTTCTCATTCTTCTCCGTTTCCTCCTATAAGATGGACTTGCCCCAAGAGACTGTGATCCGGATTTTCCTGTTAACCATGATGTTGACCAGAGCAGTCTGTTCCGGCGAGAGTACCATGGAGGTCAAGAGAGGTTCTGGAATGGGTTCTGATGATAAAGATGGAGGCGTAGTTTTCCGAGAACAACATAATCAACAAGCAAAGGCGAGTATCAGAAAACGATCCGATAGCATTGACCATAGAAGGAATTGTGAAGGATTGTTAGCTGAAGAAAACTGTATCTGTAGGCTCTGTAACAATGTCATTGAGGATGGGTGCATTAAGAAATGCCAATCCAGTTTTAATATCCATATGGACCGGCATCCATTGAGTGACTATCACTCCTTAGTGGGTAATGTGTTAAACAAAACAGATTGTTGGGTATGCTCTCAAGTACCTCAGGGTCATAGCAAATCAGGGCTAGTACCATTTCCTTTAACGATAGAGGAGGTACTTGAGTTAAATGGTGGGAGACAAGTGGACCGGAGGTTTAATATCTCCAGCCCTCCTAGTTTGAAGCTCCACCAATACCATGTGGATAGGTCCCTATTATGTTTCAACATCTCCAATCCCCGAAAACCGGGAAATTGGGAAGTGTCATGGAGTAATCACACCATGACCTTTTCGCATAGAGCAGATAGAATGCCTACAGATACAGAGCTTGTACGCCACATAGCCAGTAGAGGAAAATCTTTCCGGTATAGGTATACCTTAGGAAATAGGATTACTAAAGTTGGAGAGGTATCACCAGGATACTGTGCACATATCATACAACCTGATACGTGTACTAAGCAGATGGAAGAATTAGGGTTAGGAGATTTCACATGGAAGGTGTGTAATATGGTTATGTCCTACTCCGTCCCATATGTTCTCCCCGATGATGCATATTTCATATGCGGGAGAAAGGCGTACAAGTGGATTGCCCCAAACTCTGAAGGATTGTGTTATATTGGAAAAGTACTGCCTGAAGTAATGACTGTATCACATGACAAAATGAAAGACATACACCGTGGTGCCCAAGCTCCTTATACTCACACCCATTACGAGCACGTTGTTAAAAGGCACCTGATAGAGAAGACAGAGCATCCGGCCTCTGATCTGATAAGTGAATCCACCGGGATTCAATTCTTAATCGCGTTAGATTTCACCCGCACCGCTAGAGGAGTGCTGAATTATAAATACATTTCTGCGCTCGCCAATTTGTTAGATAATATCACTGAAATGTATGATGACACGTTTAGGTATACTGGAAGAGAACTTCAGGCTTACAAAACAGAACTGGTACAGCATAGAATAGTTCTCAATTACCTCACAGCAGTGACAGGCGGATATTGTGTCACACTGGCAACACAATACGGCGTGAAATGTTGCACATATATTACGAATAGCACCGAGGATCCGGTCGAGGTCATAGACCAAAAGATGGACGATATTCTCCAATTGAAGTGGGAATTTCGCAGGAGACACAATCTCACTCTTGCTGCTGTAGGTAATGAGCTGACTGGTTGGGTGTCATGGTTGAACCCGCGAAATTGGTTTTCTGGTTTAGGAGACTGGGCTCAAGGAGTCATAATGGATGTTGGGAAGTTTCTCCTATGTATCTTAGGTGTTGTCATATCGATTGGATTGATATTTAGATGCGGTCAGGCTTTAATGAAGTGCAATCATCGTACTAGGGTAATGAGTTTAAGGAGTGAGGAAACTGTAATTAACCTGGACTTGATTTATGACCCAAATGTAGAAACAATGATGTGATGAAAATGCGATTTCTACGGTCCGTTTCTTTCACCTGTTTTTCCGTTTTCTCCAAGGTAACAAGACCCACTTGGACAAGGAAGTTGACGAGACGCTATACAGACAACGGATTGACCAAAGAAGAAGTTTTGACCACTGTAGATACGGACATTTGATGAACTTTGCCATGGATCCCCAGTTTCCCTAGAATTCTTAAACTTACGCTAGCCCAACATTTTTTTTGTAAATCTAATGGCATTGACAAAGCTTTTTGCTCGCACCTAATGGGCAAAACAGCGCAAAGAAGACGACTTTCAACTGATACCGAACAAAACTTCAACCGACAGATGTACATTAACCTGACATAGAATACCACTGCATTTTCCATAAGTGTTCTTTATCTTCATCTCTACAACCCTCAGGTAATGACACACATAGTCGATAGGGAATACAGGCACAGATATCAGCAATCACATATCTCCCCCATTCATGTATCATCAACTAAAATGTGCTCCCCCATTTTGTTACAACCAAAGCCAAAAAGAGCTCGGTAAAGTTTGACAGCCCATCCACAGACCCGTACCACGGGATAAGAAGGAATTCACATGTATACTTCGCAATACCTCGAAGCTTGATTTACAACACGTACAGCACGATGATACATGACCCCCCAAACATGGACTCATACACACATGCTTCTGCTATCTCACTAGGTCATACCCTCTTCCCACCTACTCCTCTCTCCTCCCTTACCCAACCATGGAAATGAATTAACCCCTGACATATATTTTTCTCCTTTTGAAATGTTTTAGAAGGTGGCAGTTATTATTGACTGCCAAAGGGTGGACTGTCAAAGTCAGAAAAATATCTCTACACACACTGCCATATTTGCACCTCATACTGGTCCGCGCTGCGCATGCGTACGCTCTCCCGTACGTGCACATACTCACAGTCGCGGGCACCCGCAGGCGCACGGTATGCATATTTACGGTAGAGTTTATGTAATCGTAGCGTGCGACTCATTCGTTACATATTTTCACTAATAATGTATTTTGTAGATCATGGTCCCTTTGATAGATTCTGAAAGTTTGGTTAACATAGCATGTTCCTGAACAGAGAGATCCCTCTTTGTATTGTACGAAGGGTCTAACAGGGGTCATACAGTAGTGTTTGGTACCCATCGGAAGAATATTTAAATAGCAATATTCCGGTGTTGGTTTGGAGCGGATTAGTCGCTCGTGCGAATAGTTATGGACATAAGAAGTTTATGTCCATTTACTATTATTTGTTCTTACTTAGTCATGCGGCGGGAAACCCAGTATCCCACCCACCTGAACAGTTGGAAACAGTCACAGCCCACCTGTATGAATCAACCTATGACCTTTTGTTATAATGCGAAGCCGAATTCCTGTGTCCAATGAACAATGAGATTGTAGGGACCATTGAATTGTATTGTGTGTGGGGCATAAATAGGCAGGCCGACCGTATCCAGTACACTCTCTCTTCAACGGTTCTCATTGCTGATAATCGGGAGCTGGATATCGAGGCGCATGCGATCGTTTCCCCTTGTGCGTAAGTTTTCTCCGCAATCATATTGTCTTGATGTTATTATGAGCCATCTCTCTCTCCTCTCTTTTTCCCTTATTTTCCCTTGATTGTATTGTATTGTATTGTATGGTATTTCCTGTGTAGTTATTTGGTTAGTTAGTCTATGTTATATTGTAGTGTATGCTTTGTAATGTGATTCTTTTGCAAGTATAATAGTCATAATACATATAATAGGTTTTGGACCCTAAGCCCAGGTATCTGTGTATTTCTTATAGTGTTAAGTATTCCCTGAGCGTCGGTGACGCTCAAGCAGCTTTGTAGTTAATCAGGTTACACCAGGTTGCACTTACACTCTGTCACCACACTAAGGTTTACTGTATATTTCGTTGTTAAAGGTATAGATATAAAGGTTTAACGTTATAAGCGTCTGCACCGCTGGTGATCTCCTCGTGGTCCCGAGCGTCCGCTACGCTATAGCGAATCATTACGTTAGTCGGCAGCCAATAGCGTGCCTGCCTGTGATCTCTGGGCCGTAAGCGAACGTGACGCTTGAGCGTCTCGACTACGGTTGAGCGATCGTTACGCAACTTGCGTACCCTTACGGTACTTCTTACGTAGATAGCGTACAGTGTTCTTAGACCTCTTAAAGTGTTTTATATACGATAAATATTTAGCTTTATCAACCGTTATTTATTTTAATTATAATACTTAAACTAAGTATGGTGGCAAATAAGAAAGAACAGTCGGATCAGCAGTGAGATTACGACTTATTGCCGCTACGCATGTCCACGATATGACTTTATTTATCTCATTGGCTACGCCAATAAGAGCCTGAGTCTCCAACTTTCTCCCCAATATACATCGCAATAGGGCCAGGCAGACAGCCAAGCCCTATGACCCACGGTAAGGAGGGCCAGAGTATACAATGTATTGGGCAAAGAGCGCACCTCCAAACAGTTCTTTCCAGCCACACACCGGCTCGTCAGGAGCCGGTGCCGCCGCCATACTACAACACAACTAACAATACCCTAACTAACTCAAGCTATACCGTCAAATGGGCATCCTTAAAACGAATAAGTGGGTGGGATACTACTGCGCCACCAAAATTCTAACCGCACTACGGCAATGGCCAGGGAAGGAGAGGGGAGGGAAACGACCTGTCCCGAAGTGAAAACCTGCAAAACCTGCCACAGAGGGCGCGAGCCAATAGCACCCCCCAGGTTCTCAGGAGAAAAGCAGGGCAAAATCCGACAGGACCCTCACCGTTCAAACGGTGACGAGTGGCCAAAAAAGGCTACAGGTCGAGTCCAGCCGAGGAAAAACAAGCAGACGGGGAAACAAGATGGAGCTGAGGACACCCTTGCAGACTTACACAGAACGTGACATGCAGCCAAGCGAAGGCACCCCCACCCCGCCCCGCCAACCCGCCGTCCCGTTGCTCCGCGAGCGAACTGAAAGCAAAACAAAACTGAAAAGTAAACTTCAACCAAACCCCCGGAAGGGCCAACCCGTTATATGGACAGAAACTGTATAGGTGTTGGATTCCCAACGACCAAGCGATTTGATCTCGGCCACTGAGAAACCCAATGACGCTGCTGTTGTCGCAGCCCCAATGTGAAAGGAATGTGTGCCATACAGTGACGGCGACAAACCCAACGCAAGGAGGCAATGTGGTAGGGCAGGTGGGTAAGGCAACCCAACGCCTGCGCCCCAACCACCTGCGCTCAATAACTGCTGCCCAATGAGTGAACGCTATTCCCAAGCGTGGCTGGAGCCGGCAGGCATGCCAAAGCAGCTGGCAATGAGAAGGGCAAATGTCACCTGTGAGTGCTGCAGCAGGGGCCAATGCGCGGAACCTATCCCACTGTCGCCCCGGAACATGACACGCAACAAAGTATACATTAATACGCAAGCAGCGCAAGACCAGGCGGGCCAACAAGCGAAGAATGAGGAGTGAAGATGATCACTGCCCGTTGATAGCCTGAACCACGCCCAGATTGTCACACCAGAAGACCACGTGCCGGTCTCTGACCCGCTCACCCCATAGCTCCAATGCAACTACAATGGGAAAAAGGTCCAGCAACAAAAGGTGTCGGGTTAAGACCCACTGGAACCAGGACTCCGGCCAAGGGGCAGCGGACCATGCACCATCAAGGTACGCACCGTATCCCCAGGAACCCGACGCATTGGTGAACAACTGGATACTTGGACGGTGGACCGTGTTTGACAGCCAAATGGATACATTATTGAACTCACTTAAAAAGGTATCCCAAGCTCGTAGATCCCTACAAAGCTCGGATGACAACCTAATGAAGTGATGTGGCTGAAACACTCCAGCCGTCATCCGCTTAAATTGCGACAAAAAATCCCACCCATGGGAATGACCCGGCAAGCAAAATTGAAAAGACCGAGAAGGGATTGGCACTGGCGCAATTTTGTCTATGGGCAAACGGCAGCAGCCCGACTCAGTATCTATTTCAATGCCTAGATACGAGAGGCAAATGCAGGGACCCTCACATTTGTCTGGAGCAATCGGAACCCCGATTTCAGAAAAGAGTGCTTTCAAGGAGGAAAGTAAACACACACACCTGTCTGAATTGGAAGGCTCTATGCACAGGAAATTGTCAATACAGTGGGCGACTCCCGTTTCACCCGTCCCAGCGCAAACCCACCAATGGAGAAATGAACTAAAAGCCTTGAAAAAAGCACAGGAGACCGAGCAACCCATAGGAAGGTATTTGTCGATGCAAAATCCATCTTCCAGCCTAAAGCCCATGAAACAAAACGAATCCGGGTGCAACGGCAAAAGACGAAATGCAGAATCAACATCAACTTTACCCGATAGCGCATGGGGGCCCGCTGCCCTGACTAATTTCAACGCATCATCAAACGACTGATATGTAACCAAGGATAGCGCCTCGGGGATTGCAGCGTTAACTGACGCACCATGCGGGTAAGACAGGTGCTGGATTAGTCTAAATGCGCCAGGAGTTTTTTTAGGGACCACTCCGACCGAGTATAACACCAAATTTGGCAAAGGGGGTGACGCAAAGGGGCCGTCCATGCGACCCAGCTGCACATCCTTGGCCACTTTGCCTTTCAGAATGTGGGGAAGGTCTCTGGCTGAGCGTAAGTTTCGAGGAGCTGAGTAAGGGACCTCGCTGCTAATGGGAAAACCTTCCAGCAAAAATTGCGCCTGACGGGGGAAAGGGCTTTACTGAGCGCTATTAATACCGGAAGATCTGCCACCCGATCCCGCACCGGCAGGCTTTGGACATTCTGTCGCTGGATGGGACGCTCTGCAAGGCAGGCAACGGTGTCGAAAATGACATGTGGACCTGGATCCGCAATTGCCATTGTTAAAGGCAAAACAAAGACCTTTGGACCTTTTTCCCGCGTTGGCCCAAAAAGAACCCCTATCGTGCAGCCGAACAGGCTGTGCAGGAGAGGCTTCCTCAAGTTCGAGGGAGCTCTCGGTAACCTCAAGCCACACTTCGACGTCCTTTCTCCGTGCTGCTTGTACCTGAACTCCGCATCATACCGAAGCCATGCAAGAGGACTGTTAGAAAGAAACAGACCATGAATCATGTGCAGATAGCACAAGATGTTCATGGCCACTTCCAGGCGCGTCTCCAGATAACAGGCTGAGAAGGTGTAGAACCCTTTGAGCCAGTTAACATAGGACCTATAGGCGTCCTCACCTATCCCACTCTTCTTCTTGGCCGCCACCAAAGCCTTGTGGGTCTTGGATGTCAAGGCAAATACATCCACGTAATTCCCGCTATTGATACGATCCCGTCCCCATGGGTGGAGACCACGCAAGACCTTGGTGTACGGGCAACGCACAACATCGCTGGGGCTGCCCTGTTCCGGACTGCTGCTACTGCTCCCGTGCCTATGGTGATGCAAATGCTTACCGCGTTTGCGGGAACGCCCGTGCCTCCGGAGTTTACCCTTTGAAAACTCTGCATGCCCCTTGCCACTCGCAGCCTCGACTGCCTCACCTCGCTGCTCTAGTGCACAATCAACATCAGTCTCACCTGACGAGGAGGCTTGGGAGTCCTGTCACGAGGGCAGTCGATGCGGAAGACTGCTTGTAGTCACTGGAATCGCTCTCCACCATGTCCACCAGATCTGAAATACGTGAGGGAACAGAAGGTGCCAGCAAAGAGCCAGGCAATTGCAGATGCTTGCGCACCGGGCCAAGCGGCAATCAGGGAGTGCCCTCCTGCAGAAGAAATAGGAGCGGCACAACGTTAGTTGAGTGACCAGCGGGGTCAGGGCAGCCTGCAAGTCACTGAACCGCCCCATCGATCCACTCCCAGACGCCTGCGCAGTCAACAGGGGAGTCAAAATTCCAATGAAGGAAACCAGTAGCACGGCAACAGCCGCTGTGTCCCCGGTCGCAGGTGCGGCCCTGCCGCTGATGTAATACGGAGCGTGACGCCACTAATGGAAGGTTCACCTCCAGCCAAAGGCCCATCACCACCATCCGGATGTGCAGGACCTTGAGCTGCGCGTGCAGTCCTACACCCAGTGACTGCATGAGGCAGGCTGGCACTGATCGGGGGGTACACGTCCCGATGGGGGGTCCCCGAATCAGGCCGACCCGGAGTGGCTGCTGATGCCAGAGCGTCTGCCGCAGGAGACTGAGCCATGCCAGAAACGGTGGTAACCCCCTGGCTGAGCACAACATCACCACGCCTCCTGACACGCCGAGCCCGGGTACCGCGTGGCAAGATGGGTGCACGTGCTGCTGTCCCCGAATGTGCCCAACGATCCTTTGAGGATTCCTCTGCATTTTTATTATTGGGGACTGATCCCCTGGAGGCTGGCACATGATGCTCTGCAGGGGACAGATGCTGCCTCCCCCTTGTGGGGCGATCATGTGCAGTAAGTGATGCACCCATAGCCCTGGATGCTGACACATCAGCACCTCCAGGGGTCAAATGCACCCGTCTCCCCCCACGCAGCCCCACCGCAGGCCCGACCCGCGCACCCTGTGCGGAGGCGGGGACCGAGACAGAGGCAGTAGAAGCGCTGGTGGGAGCCGGGACCCGCTGGAGGCCACCCGAGCGCGCCGAGGGTCCCCCAGCTGAAGGAGCCGCGAGACCAACGGGGGAAGCACCCGCAGCATCAGGCAACACAGGGGGACTGGGGGACTGGCGTCGTCTAGCGGAAGGCTACGCTGAAGCCGCCCCACACAAGCAACCAGGTAGCGGGCAGGGGGGAGTGCCCATCTATGTAGGTGAGTGGCCATTACAATGCAAATAAGGGGGAGAAAATGAAAAGAAGAAAGGACAGAAGTTTATAAAGAGAGAATAAGTAGGTCAGGGATAGAGAGAAAGAGTGTATGAAATAGATAAGAGCAAGAAGAGGATTGTAAAATAAAAAGGGGGCTACTCACAGGAGCACAACCTTTTGCTAGAAAATTTTGGAGAGAAAGAGGAGGTAAAACCCCTGTCTCTATCAAAATGTCTGCTAGCTCCTCCCTAACGCTCCCATTATTCTAATTAAAATCCAACCCTCCAGACCTCTTTAACTGTTTGCTAACCTGCTAATTGTGCAAGGCCCATGCAATCCTATGGCCTTGAAGTATTCGAACGCTTGTGCTATTTGCACTCGCTTTTCAATACAGTTTGTATGTCAGATTGTAAGAGAAGAGTCAGCTGTAAAATATCTTGTTTGGTACTTCAGTGTGTGCTGGACAGCAGCATGATGTTCTCTGACTCCGCACATATTGGTAAAGCATCAATAAACCGTTCCTGAAATAGAAAGGAATGTAAAGTGTGTTTTGTGTTCTCCAGGACACTTGAAACCAATTCATCCTGAAGATGTGAAATCGTTCCTCCCTGAATAGTTTTATGGGAGCATCTGTCTATTGGTGACACTATCAAAAAGAGATATTTTTTTTAACTATTTATATTTTGCAAGTTGGACAGCAATTGGGGAAACTGCTTAATCCATGTTTGTATGGAATTGCGCAGCTGTAAGGAAGCGGCTGTGCAATTCTGTGTATTTAAAATGCAATTGCAGCAGGAGGCGTCTGTAGGAAATAAGACGGGTATGGGCCGTTGGGCCGACTGAACTTAGGTCGACAATCATTGGATCGACCACGATGGGTCTACATGTGTTAGGTCGACAGGGTAACTAGGTCGACATGGTTGTTAGGTCGACCTGTACTAGGTCGACAGGTGAAAAGGTCGACATGAATTTTTGGATTTTTTAATGTTGTTTTGTTCGTAAAGTGATGGGGAACCCCAATTAGTGCACCGTGTCCCCTCACATGGCTCGCTTCGCTCGCCATGCTTTGGGCAAGGTTACCGTTCCAATCGTAGTCCATGTGGATCGTCAAGTATGAAAAAATCCAAAAAATGAAAAAAAAAATTGTGAAAAATTACCTTTAGTCCTGTGAACCTAGTACAGTTCGACCTAGTTACCATGTCAACCTAACGCATGTCGACCTATCGTGGTCAACCCAATTCTTATCGACCTAAGTTGAGTCGACCTAACGACTGTATCCCAATAAGAAGCCCCCTGCATGTATGTGCAAGATCCGAGTGTTGCGTCTGAGGACATCCTCTGATCACTATCGAGACCCGATGTTTGTAGGCCCAGGCCAGACTGCCTAAGCTGAATCTCACTCAGACTATCCATCGGATCTGGACACCCAGGTCCTGTAAGTCTGCATCCGATGACACACACAATGAACCCGTTACACCTACAAAACTGGAGTGACATGCTCTGTTGTACCATCCCAGTTTTGTAGAACGATGTCACATGCCACCCCAGCTCTGCTCCCCAAGTGCTACACCATGTCAATCATGCTGCGGCTGACAGGCGGCTGCGAGCTAAATTGCAACACCCCTTTTGCATATGGGCAAGACAGGTCTTGCCCCTATGTAGACCTTACGCCATCCGATTTGTACATTAACCGTCGTGCTCGTGCTTGCGTACAAATCTGAATTAGACCCATTATCTAGCAAACAAATAAGGACAATTCTTTTCTCTCTTTCTCCCGATTTTTGGGGACACACCCCTGACTGACAATAGATATGGCCATTGGTGGAGATAGACACACTCCTTGGGTGGAATGTGACACCCCCCTCAATGGCGCGCTATAATCTCCCTGAAACTACTTTTCAAAAGTAGGCGAGCATGCACTGGGGGGCTGTGTGTTGATTTTGCTGTACAGTTTTTTAGAGAATCCTTGGTAAGTCTGATTGATGCACTGGACAGAGAGGCCCCTGAACGAAATGACATCATAGATGAAAGTTTAAGCAAATATATGAGAACATACAATTTCGTAGCTTCTCTAATGATGCTTTCAGATGTGCTGCCTCATTTGTCTAAACTGTCTCAAGTCTGGCAAAGGCAGGATGTTAATTTTACAGAAACAGACCCGATCTTAGGAGCTAGAAAACGATGCATTATTTAATTTAAACACACACCTGCTATTCATTTGAAAAATCTCCATCTACATCTTGCTGGTGCCTGGTGATTGGTCAGACCTTCAAATAAATAGTGCTTTTAAGACAAATATCTATGGCAAATACATAGACAGTTTCACACAAATCATCTCGAAGCGCTATGTCTCTGTGTACTCTTTTAGCGTGACCGGGTTCACTCTGTTCACATTGCAGGCTACCCGGGTCGGTGACGGGTTCCATTCTGATAGTTATCGTGGTTAGATTCCCGGGTGACACAACCTAGGTAGAGCCCGTTCACGACAAAGCTGAACCTGTGCTGCCCTGTCAATAACTCGTTATGAACCCGGATGTGAAAGGGGTATTATTAACCATCTAGAAGCAAGATCCTCAGATATGCCAATCGTCAGTGCCGTTTCTTGCGGTGGGCGAGCCGTGCAACCGCACAGGGCGCCTGCTGCGGCACTTCTGCTGCTCTCTGTTGCCCCCCTCCTCCCTCTTCCCGAGTACCCAGCTCGGGGGGCGGAGTTTGGCGGAATGATGTGGTTGCGTCGTGACGTCACGACGCAATCGCATCATTCCGCGAAGCTCCGCCGTCCGAGCTGGGTACTCGGGAGGAGGGGGAGCCAAGCTACATGAAGAGCCAGCGCGACGAGGGAGAGGTGGGCCGAAGAATGTAAAGAACCTCTTCAAACGTAAGTCTCTCTCTCTTTCGCTCTCTCTTGCTCTCTCTCTCTCTCCCCCGCCCCTCCTCTGCCACCTGCCTAATGTATAAAATGGGGACTCTAGCCTGCCTAATGTATAAAATGGGGACTCTTGCCTGCCTAATGTATAAAATTGGGACTCTTGCCTGCCATAATGTGTAAAATGGGTACACTTGCCTGCCGTATTGTGTAAAATGGGGACTCTTTCCTGCCGTATTGTGTAAAATGGGGACACTTGCCTGCCGTATTGTGCAAATGTGGACTCTTGCCTGCCGTATTGTGTAAAATGGGGACTCTTGCCTGCTGTAATGTGTAAAATGGGGACTCTTGCCTGCTGTAATGTGTAAAATGGGGACACTTGCCTGCCGTATTGTGTAAAATGGAGACTCTTGCCTGCTGTAATGTGTAAAATGGGGACACTTGCCTGCTGTAATGTGTAAAATGGGGACACTTGCCTGCCGTAATGTGCAAAATGGGGACTCTTGCCTGCTGTAATGTGTAAAATGGGGACTCTTGCCTGCTGTAATGTGTAAAATGGGGAAACTTGCCTGCCGTATTGTGTAAAATGGAGACTCTTGCCTGCTGTAATGTGTAAAATGGGGACACTTGCCTGCTGTAATGTGTAAAATGGGGACACTTGCCTGCCGTAATGTGTAAAATGGGGACTCTTGCCTGCCGTATTGTGTAAAATGGGGACTCTTGCCTGCCATATTGTGTAAAATGCGGACTCTTGCCTGCTGTAATGTGTAAAATGGGGACTCTTGCCTGCTGTAATGTGTAAAATGGGGACACTTGCCTGCCGTAATGTGTAAAATAAGGATTTAATGTATCATGAGCATTGCGGTGTATGGAATAATAGAATTTTTTTCTTTTTTTACTGTGGTCGCCGTGATCTGTCGGCGCAAGGTCAAAAACTGGGGTGTAAGGTAGTCTTTTCAGATGAGGCCATGCCCATTTTAATGAGACCACACCCACTTTATTGAGGCCACGCCCCCTTGCCTTCGGTGCGCGCGTACTTTTTCTTTCTATATCTATATGGGGGGGCGCATTTTTTTGTATGTCAATGGGGGGGCACATTTTTAAATCTCGCATTGGGAGCCACTGCCAATCATATCCTATTTTTCAAGAGTTTTCAATACAGTAAGCCATGATCAATTCAAAATAAGGCTGTGAGAATCTTTATGTGCATGGAGTCCTGCAAATATCTAGATTCAAAACAAATAATTCATAAGTAGTTATCAACAGAGCTCAAAGAATCCAAATTTATCAAAACTAGTTTCTGTTGGATTGTCTATATTGTACCTGTAAGCACAGCTGCTATTGGACTGTAAATACAGATGTGAGTGAGTGTGGAAGAAAATGTTCTACTCTAATAGGGGTCTATTTACTAAGCCTTGGATGGAGATAAAGTACCAGCCAATCAGCTCCTAACTGTCAGTTTTAAAACCCAGCCTGTGACATGGCAGTTAGGATCTGATTGGTTGGTACTTTGGGGTCTATTTACTAAGCCTTGGATGGTGATAAAGTCGCTGGAGACAAAGTACCAGCCAATCAGTTCCTAACTGCTATGCCACAGACTGTTTGAAAAATGACAGTTAGGAGCTGATTGGCTGGTACTTTATCTCCATCACTTTATCTCCATCCAAGGCTTAGTAAATAGACCCCTAAATCTGGTAGACACTATGCGATATATTGCTAGTACAGCCGACAAACGATATATCGCTAAGTGCATCTGTTCGTGTGTCATTCACAAACATATCGACATATCGGCCGCAGAATCCATTGAATAGGACGTCACAAGTGAGCAGGCATATTTAAATGACTTTGCTGGCCAGCAGAGGCGTAGCTAGGGTTTTCGGAGCCCAGGGCAAGATGGAAAATGCCCCCCCCCCCAAAAAATAAAAAAAAATAAATAAAAACATAAAAAGAAGGACGTGCGCGCGCCGAAGGCGCTCCCAAAAAAATGGGCGTGGCCACACACCAGAAGGGTGTGGTCACGCTCCAGAAGGGGTGTGGCCACTGAAAATGGCCCACGGTGCCAGTTACATTGCCCCACAGTGCCGGATACATGCCCCACAGTGCCAGTTACATTGCCCCACAGTGCCACATACAATGCCCCACAGTGCCAGATATATACCCCACTGTGCCAGTTACATTGCCCCACAGTGCCAGATACATGCCCCACAGTGCCAGATAAATGCCCCACAGTGCCAGTTACATGCCCCACAGTGCCAGGCCCCACTCAGTGCCAGTTACATGCCCCATTTGGTGCCAGATACATGCCCCACTGTGCCGCCGCCGACCCCCCCCCCCCCCGGTCACTCACCGGCCGCCTTGTTGTTGATATGTGAGGGGAGGAGAGCGCAGCGCAGCGCCTCTCCGTCCCCTCACCGCTCTAGGTCTCCGGCGGCTGTCTGGCGCCGGTTCGCTAGCCAATCAGAGCTTGCGGACCGGCAGCCAATCAGGAGCCGGTCCGCAAGCTCTGATTGGCTAACGCCGGAGACCGGACACAGCGGCGGTGAGGGGAGGGAGAGACGCTGCGCTCTCCTCCCCTCACATTTAGGGTTGACGGGGCGAGTGGGGCATGATGCCCTGGCCGCCGGCGGCGCCCCCCTCTCCTAGGCCTGCCAAGGCGCCTAGGGCACGTGCCCCACTCGCCCTACCCTAGATACGCCTCTGCTGGCCAGTCATACCGGGCGGACGATTGGTAAATGTGTATGCATAAGATCGTTTGTGCATAAACCTTACCAATCATTAGATTTGCTGGTAGGGTTAGCCAGACGGTCGATTTGTCAGCCAAGTGTGTACCCAGCCTAAAACAAAATATAGCCTGCTTAAGGCATGGCATGAAACAGAGTACACTACATAATCTGATGCTGATTTCGCTAGAGGGACCAGATCCTAGAGACTGTGATTATGGAAAAAGCTGCAGAAAACTGGGCCTTTAAGAAGAGAAGAAGAATTAATTTATTAATCTCGAGTTTAAATCAATGTAAGGTCAGGATTTCAACACTTCAGTACTGCAAAGGCCCCACTAGGGGGCCTTTGTCCAATTGAAACATGACCCAAAATGCTCTTCTTCCAAACTTTCTACTGGTTTTTCTAGTGCCGTTATTTAGACATTAATTGAACTGAGGGGTGTTTTTTAACAATACAAATTACTTGAATAAGACGATATGGGGAAAGCATTTTGACTGGTGAAATTATTTTATCATATATACAGATGTTATTTAAAGCATGGAGTTAGATTCCACTGGAACTTGTGGATGTATGTGGAATTCATTGGTAGAAAGAGCAACACAAAATGTTTTGTTAACTTTGAATGTGGCAAGGTAGTGGGTGCCAGAACATGACAGTGTGAATGTTTCAAGAATAGCAACACTGTCGGGTATACCTGCCAATGTCCTTGAATCTAAGGTCCTCCTAGCCCCTTTGTTCCTTCCCCAAGTGTCTGCCAAGCTGCCAATCACTGCTCATCGGGCAACCCTGCAGCACTCCCCACCCCATGTCTACAGAGATTAGCAGCTGCCAAGGAAATGTATTAGAAGCCACCCTTACCTTCCCTGTGTACACTGGCAGCTGAAGAGAGAAGCAACCGCTTGGAAAATGTACGTTTGTGATGGTCACAATTAGAGATGAGCGGGTTCGGTTCTCAGAGAACCGAATCCCCCCGAACATCCTGTTCTGAGCCAGAATCTGAGTCCGGCTTGGTACATCCCACCAGACTCGGAAACCAGAATAAGGCAAAACGTCATCATCCCGCTGTCAGATTCTCACGGGTTTTGGATTCCATATAAACAGCCATGCATCACCACCATTTTCACTCCGGACTTAAGGAGTGAGGGAGACAGACCTCAGTCTCTCTGTGGGTGGTGGCGCTGGGTGGGGTCAGTGTGTGCTCTGTAGGGGTGCTGTTCCTGTCACTGTGGTGTTCCTGTGCTGTTAGGGGTGCTGTCCTGGCTGTCACTGGTGTTTCATGTGCTGTTAGGGGTGCTGCAGCTGTACATGGGTGTTGCTGTCCTGGCTGTCACTGTGTTGTACAGGAGGCAGGGGCATTGTCCTCCTGTATGCTGTGAAAACACAGGGGTGCTGGCCCTGTCCTATATGCTGTAAAAATTCAGGGGTGCTGTTGTTAAAATAAAAGCACACTGGCCCTGTGTGCTGTAAAAATTCAGGGGTGCTGTTGTTAAAGTAAAAGTACACTGGCCCTGTATGCTGTCAAAATTCAAGGGTGCTGTTGTTAAAATAAAAGTACACTGGCCCTGTATGTGGTAAAAAGTCAGGGGTGCTGTTGTTAAAATAAAAGCACATTGGTCCTGTACGCTGTAAAAATTCAGGGGTGCTGCTGTTAAAATAATATTACACTGGCGCTGTATACTGTAAAAATGCAGGGGTGCTGTTAAAATAAAAGCACACTGGTCCTGTATGCTGTAAAAATTAATGGGTGCTGTTGATAAAATAATATTACACTGGCCCTGTATGCTGTACAAATGCTGTTAAAATAAAAGTACAGTGGCCCTGTATGATGTAAAAATTCAGGGGTGCTGTTGTTAAAATTAAAGCACACTGGTCCTGTATGTTGTAAAAATACAGGGGTGCTGTTGTTAAAATAAAAGTACACTGGTCCTGTAATTCTGTAAAAATACAGGGGTGCTGTTCTTAAAATAAAAGTACACTTATCCTGTATGCTGTAAAAATACAGGGGTGCTGTTGTCAAAATAAAAGTACACTGGTCCTGTATGCTGTAAAAATACAAGGGTGCTGTTGTTAAAATAAAAGTACACTGATCCTGTAACTAAAAATACAGGGGTGCTGTTGTTAAAATAAAAGTACACTGGTCCTGTATGCTGTAAGAATACAGGGGTGCTGCGAAAATGAAGGGGCCCTGTTCTGTGTGCTATAATAATAAAGTGGTGCTGTCCTGTGAAATGGAGAACAACAATTTGGAGGAAAAAATAGTGGAAGATCAGGAACCACTTCCAGTTCTTAGTACTAGTGTTAAAGCTGCTGCTGCCACTAGTCATGACATTGATGATGCAATTCCATCAACGTCATCTGCTGAAGCCGATGCCCAATGTCATAGAGGGCATGTAAAATCCAAGAAGCAAAAATAAATAATCAGAAAAAATAATAATTAACTGATGAGAAACATAAAATTGGCAATATGTCATTCACGACACGAAGTGGCAAGGGAAGGCCTTGGCCTTGGCCTATAATTTCATGACTGGTGGCTCAGCTTCTAATGAGGATGGAAGTCCTCCTCCCTCTGGAAAAAAAAATAAAAAATTGATGCTTGGTAAAGCACGGTAAAAAACAACTATGCGTTCAGAGATATCACAAAACCCCAAGGAGAGTCCAAGTGTGTCCGCAGTTGCGATGTCTATGCCTGACCTTCCCAAGACTGTATGGAAAGAGGAGGCTCCTACCACCATTAGCACGCCCCCTGCAAGTGCTGGAAGGAGCACCGCCAGTATAGTTGCTGATATTGAGATTGAGGATGTCACTGTAGACGTACACCAGGATGAGGAGGATATTGGTGTAGCTGGCGCTGAGGAGGAAGTTGACGATGAGGATTCTGATGGTGATGTGGTTTGTTTGAATAAGACACCAGTGGAGACAGTTGTTGTCCATGGTATGAGAAAGCCCATTGACATGCCTGGGCAAACAAACAAAAAAAGCCAACTCTTCGGTGTGGAATTATTTCTCCACAAATCCGGACAACAGGTGTCAAGCCGTGTGTTGCCTCTGTCAATCCATAATAAGTAGGGGTAAGGTCGTTAACCACCTAGGAACATCCTCCCTTATATGTCACCTGCAGCGCATTCATCAGAAGTCATTGTCAAGTTCAGAAACTTTGGGTAAGAGCATAAGCAGTCCTCTGACAACTAAATCCCTTCTTCCTCCTGTACCCAAGCTCCTGCAAGCCACACCACCAACTCCCTTAATGTCAATTTCCTACTCAGTCAGGAACGTAAGTAGTCCTGCAGGCCATGTCACTGGCATGACTGACGAGTCCTCTCCTAACCGGGATTCTTCCGGAGGATCCTTGAGTGGTACGCTTACTGCTGCTGCACTGCTGTTGTTGCTGCTGGGAGTCGATCGTCATCCCAGAGAGGAAGTCGGAAGACCACTTGTACTACTTCAACTAAGCAATTGACTGTCCAACAGTCCTTTGTGAGGAAGAAGAAATATGACAGCAGTCACCGTGATGCAAAGCGGATTACTGAGGCCATAACAACTATGCTGGTGTTAGACTTGCTGTGGATGTACTGTGTCCCCGGTACCAAATCCTGTCTAGATTCCACTTCACTAGGCAAGCGATTCCCGGACTGTACAGGGACATTAGGAAAAGTGTCCTCAGTGTCCTGAAAAATGCAGTTGTACTCATTGTCCACTTAACCACGGACATGTGGACAAGTGGAGCAGGGCAAACTAAGGACTACATGACTGTGACAGCCCACTGGGTAGATGTATTGCCAGCAACAACAGCAGTGGCACCAGGGGATGCGGTCAAGATCCCGCCAGCCGGAATCCCGGCGGTCGAAATACCGACGCCGGAATCCCGACCGCCACAATCCCGACATATTCTCCCTCTGTGGGTGTCCACGACACCCATAGAGGGAGAAAAAATTAGTGTGCCGAGCGTAGCGAGGCACCGTGCCCGCAGCGCGGCGAGCACAGCGAGCCTGCAAGGGGCTGCGTTCCACTCGCAACCCCCGTCGGGATTGTGTGGTCGGGATTCCGGCGTCGGTATTTCGACCGCTGGGATCTCGTCCAGCTGGATTTAGTACTGATCCTGGCACCAGTAGCAGCATCTCACAAAGGCCAACTCGTTCCTAGACAGGCTACGCTGTGTATCACCGGTTTCTATAAGAGGCACACCGCTGACAACCTCTTACGGAAACTGGGGGATATCATCGCACAATAGTTTACCCCACTTAGACTCTCCTGGGGATTTGTGATATCTGACAATGCCACCAATATTGTGCGTGCATTACATCTGAGCAAATTCCAGCATGTCCCATGTTTTGCACATACAATTAATTTGGTGGTGCAGAATTTTTTTAAAAATTACAGGGGCGTGCAGGAGATGCTGTCGGTGAGCCAAAAAATTGCAGGGCCACTTTTGGCATTCAGCAGCTATGTGCCGAAGACTGGAGCGCCAGCAAACACTCCTGAACCTGCTCTGCCATCACCTGAAGCAAGAGATGGTAACGAGGTGGAATTCAACACTCTATATGCTTCAGAGGATGGAGGAGCAGCAAAAGGCCATTAAAGCCTATACATCCACCTACGATATAGGCAAAGGAGGGGGAATGCACCTGACTCAAGCGCAGTGGAGAATGATTTCCGTGTTGTGCAAGGATCTCCAACCCTTCGAACTTGCCACACGTGAAGTCAGTTCAGACACTGCCAGCATGAGTCAGGTCATTCCCCTCATCAGGCTTTTGCAGAAGTAGCTGGAGAAATTGAAGAAGGAGCTAAGACGGAATTATTCCGCTAAGTATGTGGGACTTGTGGATGGAGCCCCTTATTCGCTTTCCTACGTTTTATCTCTTTCCAGCAGACACAAGTCTGCAAAGGTTCAAAGACCTGCTTGTGAGAAAATTGTCAACTCATGCGGAACGTGACCCGTCATCAGCTCCTCCTTCATTTTCTCCCGCAACTGGGGCTGTGAGGTAAAGGATAAAATTTCCTAGCCCACCCGCTGGCGGTGATGCAGGGCAGTCAGGAGTGAAAGCTGACATCTGGTCCAGACTGAAGGACCTGCCAACGATTACTTACATATCTACTGTCACTGCATATGATTCTGTCACCATTGAAAGAATGGTGGAGGATTATATGAGTGACAGCATCCAAGTAGGCATGTCAGACAGTCCGTATGTATACTGGCAGGAAAAAGAGGCAATTTGGATGCCCTTGCACTAACTAGCTTTATTTTACCTAAGTTGCCCCCCCCCCCCCCCCCCCCCCCCTCCAGTGTGTACTCCGAAAGAGTGTTAGTGCAGCTGGTATACCAATAAACAAGAAAAAGCGCTGGGAAACTGGATAAGAATATACTTACAATTTTAATAAAGAATTAAAAATTCATTTATACTGTTGCAACAGATAATTAAAACAACGGTGTATCTAATTGAAATTTAGGGCATGGTATAGCACTGCAATAAGTTGAGAAAGTCCCATATACTTAATATGGATTGTATACTGTTGGCCAGTACTCAAAAGAGCCAGTTCATCCCCAAAATTAGTGCCACAGTCCAGGAACAATTGTAAGCGAATGATAATATTACCAACTGCAGTTAGAATTGACCTTGCTGGCTTGGTTCAAGATGCTACTTGGTCCAATTGATCGCTCAGGTCCCAAATTTTGCAGATGTTCAATTCGCTGATGACAAGGTTCCTATATCCGACTTCTAGGCGTTTGTAGGGGTGTAAGGAATGAGAGTCCAGCCAATCCACCGACGCGTTTCGCTGTTTAGCACAGCTTTTTCAAGGTGATAAGTTGCAGTGACTGAATGCCCTTTATATAGCAGTGCTAATAGCCCATGTGAAACAGGTGTGTCAAATTACAAACTTATAAATAATATATAAATTAAAATTCTATCCAGTTTCCAAGTGAAATGACAGACTTTGAAACTATAAGAACATTGGAGCGTCTTATTTTTCTAAATGCATTTTTTATGTGTAAACAGTAATAATAGTGTAATTAGGCTCCGGTTTCCGATCACGTGATCGCGAATTAGCTTCCTATGTCTGGAGCTCAAACACGCTCCAGTTTCCTGCATGTGGAACGCAAACTCGTTCCTAATGGTTGGCGCCCGGCCACGTGGCCGGCACAAAGCCAAGCCTCCGGCCGGCCCAGCGTCCTGTTACTAGGCTACGGACCGCACGAAGGAACTTACTCCGGCCACGCGACCGGACGCTCAACTTGACGTTGTATAACACTCAGGGTCTCCGTCACTAGGTTCATTTTAATATCACATGACCGTCCGGGCCAATAGTTTCATAGACATTTAGTTCATTAGTTAAAACAAGTATAAGGTTGTTATATTCCACAACAAAAGGGACTTTGCAGGATAAATTAGACATAACATCAGCACATGAATTTAATAAATATCCAATATCATATGGGTATATTCAGAATCACTTATATTCATGTGTTATATTTTAAATACAGGGATTAGTGCCATCTTGTGGTAAAAAGTTAATATTGCACTCTCCACATAATTTTTAATCAACATGTTATAAACTTTCTTTATTAAAAGCTCATGTGATATTCCGTACTTGTTTTTAGTATTCAAATGTTGTTTATACTGTATTCACAAGATGGTATATATTAATATTCCAAAAAAAAACAAAAAACTTGTTATTAGCATGCAAAAAGGAATATCTAAATTCTTAGAGAGAAGATGTTATTACACTCTTAAATAACTTTGTCTATGTTGAAAAAAGGCTATGTTTGAAAGGACATGTAGAACTATACACAGATATGGGTATGTAAGATCATATCAAAAATGGATATATACAAGAGTAGATTTATCAAGGATGGAGCAAAGCTAGAGGACTGCATTTAGCTCAAGTGCCTCGTTAAGACCACTGGGAAAAAGTGTATTTAACTGAAAGGTCCAAAAGATTTCCTGTCTACAGAGTCTAGTGAACCTATCACCCCCCCTAGTTGTTTTTGGGATGTATTCTAAACCTGTGATTCTTAGGGTGGATGGATCCTTGTTGTGATAAAGGGCAAAATGTCTAGATACGCTATGTTTTGTTACACCATTTATGATGTTTCTTCTATGTTCCATGAATCTCGTTTTTAACATCCTGGTTGTTCTGCCTACGTATTTTAACTGGCAGTCACAGTTCAAAAGATACACGACCCATTTGGTGTTGCAGTTGATAAAACTTTTTATCGGAATATTTTTCCCTTCTATGGGTAAATGGATAGTAATAGTTTTATCACATGTATGGATGCATGTAGTGCATCTTGTTGCTCCACACTTAAAAAAACCCTTTAACTTGTTTTTTAACCATGTGGAACCCTTATTATATGTATCTTCCTTGGATCTTAATTGGCTTGGTGCCAGTATGGTTTTTAAAGATTTATTTTTCCTAAAAACAAAGTCAGGTTTCAGTGGCAAAATGTCACACAGAACCGGATCACACCGCAGCATATGAAAATTACGTTTAACTGCGGATCTAATCTCATTAGATCTGGAATTAAATTTTGAGATGAAAGCCCATTCTTTATTTTTCCCTGTTGGTTTATTTTTATCTTTCAAAACTAGTAGAGATTCTCTATCCAAGTCCAATACTTCTCTCATAGCTTGATCTAAGAAATATTGAGGATAATCTTTATATTGGAAGGTCTTCATTAGAGTGTCTGCTTGTTTGATAAAAGACTCTATGGTGGAACAATTTCTACGAAGACGTAGTAATTGTCCTTTGGGTATATTATTCTTCCATGCCACATGGTGTGCACTCCTATAGTTCAAAAAGGCGTTACAACCTACTTCCTTAACAAAATTGGAAGTCTGAATCTGACCGTTGACAATTTCAATAGTCAAATCCAGGAAGTCAAGTTTAGAGGTGCTAGAGGAAGAAGTGAAAACTAAATTATAAGTGTTGGTGTTGAGATAATCAACAAAATGCGTGAAAGAAGAGAGGTCCCCGTCCCAAATAATAAATAGATCGTCTATGTATCGGCCATAGAGGACCAGGCCCGCACCAGGTCCCACCCCCCAGAGGAGCTCCTCCTCCAATTCACCCACATAGAGGTTGGCATAACTTGGCGCGAACCTGGTCCCCATGGCCGTGCCCATAATCTGACGATAAAAAGTGTCCGAAAAAAGAAAATAATTATGTGAAAGAATAAAAGAAATAGAATCTAGTAAGAACTTCCTGTGTCTCTCGGTGAGGTCCCCATCGCGGTCTAAAACTTTCCTAATAGCCTGAACACCAAGTCCAGGGGGGATGTTGGTGTACAGGCTAACCACATCAAGTGTAGCCAATAGATAAGAAGGCTTCCAAGATATTTCTTTAATTAATTGTAAAAAATGCATAGTGTCACGAACATGGGACCTCAACCTGGAGACACGAGGTTGCAGATATCTATCAACATAGGCTGAAAGATAAGAAGTTAAAGAATTAACACCCGAAATAATGGGACGTCCAGGAGGTGCAGTGAGGGACTTGTTAATTTTGGGTAAGTGATAGAAGATAGGAATAGTCGGAAATGCTGGAAATAAAAATCTAAACTCCTCCTTGGATATGACACCATCATCTAATGCATCTGTAAGTAAATGATGTAATTCACTTAAATAAGAAGGAGTGGGATCACCTGGTAAGACATGGTAAAATTGGTTATCCAATAATTGTCTATGGGCTTCATTTATGTAATCAATTTTGTTAAGTATAACTAGGCCTCCGCCTTTATCCGCTTCTTTGATGACTATCGAATTATCCTCTGTTAGTTTTTTTTTTTATTGCTTGTTTTTCCCATTTTGTTAGATTATTTTTGGGCTTGTTTTTTGTAAGACAGATAGATCTAAAGTCTTCAAGGGTAGCTTTGTAGAAGGTTTCTACTTGGCTACTCTTGAAGCTTATAGGGAAAAAGTCTGATTTTGCTCTACATGAACTTTTATCGATTTCAAACAATTTTTGGGGAGACTCCTGACGGCTATCTTTTTCTAATTCCTCCAATATTTTTAGAGCGGGGTCGTCTGTAGAGTCTAGCACTATGTGCAAGGTATTGCCATCTAGACTACTGTCTTTCTTTTTAGCAAAAAAACGTTTTCTGCACAGGGTTCTAACAAAACGGTTGAGATCCACATATAAATCAAATAGGTTTGGTTCTTCAGAGGGGGCAAATTTTAAACCTTTTGATAAAAGGGAGAGTTCTGCCTCAGATAACTTTTTTGAGGATAAATTGAAGATACTTTTGACATTGTTGGATCTATTAGTCTTATTTAGTTTCTTAGATCTCTCCTTTTTACCTCCCCGTTTTCCTCTGAACTTGGATTTCTGTTTCTTTTTGGGATGTAGTCTTGATTCTTTTTTAGAGATGTGCACTTGAAATTTTTCGGGTTTTGTGTTTTGGTTTTGGGTTCGGTTCCGCGGCCGTGTTTTGGGTTCGACCGCGTTTTGGCAAAACCTCACTGAATTTTTTTTGTCGGATTCGGGTGTGTTTTGGATTCGGGTGTTTTTTTCAAAAAACACTAAAAAACAGCTTAAATCATAGAATTTGGGGGTCATTTTGATCCCAAAGTATTATTAACCTCAAAAACCATAATTTCCACTCATTTTCAGTCTATTCTGAATACCTCACACCTCACAATATTATTTTTAGTCCTAAAATTTGCACCGAGGTCGCTGGATGACTAAGCTAAGCGACCCTAGTGGCCGACACAAACACCGGGCCCATCTAGGAGTGGCACTGCAGTGTCACGCAGGATGGCCCTTCCAAAAAACACTCCCCAAACAGCACATGACGCAAAGAAAAAAAGAGGCGCAATGAGGTAGCTGTGTGAGTAAGATAAGCGACCCTAGTGGCCGACACAAACACCGGGCCCATCTAGGAGTGGCACTGCAGTGTCACGCAGGATGGCCCTTCCAAAAAACACTCCCCAAACAGCACATGACGCAAAGAAAAAAAGAGGCGCAATGAGGTAGCTGTGTGAGTAAGATAAGCGACCCTAGTGGCCGACACAAACACCGGGCCCATCTAGGAGTGTCACTGCAGTGTCACGCAGGATGGCCCTTCCAAAAAACACTCCCCAAACAGCACATGACGCAAAGAAAAAAAGAGGCGCAATGAGGTAGCTGTGTGAGTAAGATAAGCGACCCTAGTGGCCGACACAAACACCGGGCCCATCTAGGAGTGGCACTGCAGGATGGCCCTTCCAAAAAACACTCCCCAAACAGCACATGACGCAAAGAAAAAAAGAGGCGCAATGAGGTAGCTGTGTGAGTAAGATAAGCGACCCTAGTGGCCGACACAAACACCGGGCCCATCTAGGAGTGGCACTGCAGTGTCACGCAGGATGGCCCTTCCAAAAAACACTCCCCAAACAGCACATGACGCAAAGAAAAAAAGAGGCGCAATGAGGTAGCTGTGTGAGTAAGATAAGCGACCTAGTGGCCGACACAAACACCGGGCCCATCTAGGAGTGGCACTGCAGTGTCACGCAGGATGGCCCTTCCAAAAAACACTCCCCAAACAGCACATGACGCAAAGAAAAAAAGAGGCGCAATGAGGTAGCTGTGTGAGTAAGATAAGCGACCCTAGTGGCCGACACAAACACCGGGCCCATCTAGGAGTGGCACTGCAGTGTCACGCAGGATGGCCCTTCCAAAAAACACTCCCCAAACAGCACATGACGCAAAGAAAAAAAGAGGCGCAATGAGGTAGCTGTGTGAGTAAGATAAGCGACCCTAGTGGCCGACACAAACACCTGGCCCATCTAGGAGTGGCACTGCAGTGTCACGCAGGATGGCCCTTCCAAAAAACACTCCCCAAACAGCACATGACGCAAAGAAAAAAAGAGGCGCAATGAGGTAGCTGTGTGAGTAAGATAAGCGACCCTAGTGGCCGACACAAACACCTGGCCCATCTAGGAGTGGCACTGCAGTGTCACGCAGGATGGCCCTTCCAAAAAACACTCCCCAAACAGCACATGACGCAAAGAAAAATTAAAGAAAAAAGAGGTGCAAGATGGAATTGTCCTTGGGCCCTCCCACCCACCCTTATGTTGTATAAACAGGACATGCACACTTTAACCAACCCATCATTTCAGTGACAGGGTCTGCCACACGACTGTGACTGAAATGACTGGTTGGTTTGGACCCCCACCAAAAAAGAAGCAATTAATCTCTCCTTGCACAAACTGGCTCTACAGAGGCAAGATGTCCACCTCATCATCATCCTCCGATATATCACCGTGTACATCCCCCTCCTCACAGATTATCAATTCGTCCCCACTGGAATCCACCATCTCAGCTCCCTGTGTACTTTGTGGAGGCAATTGCTGCTGGTCAATGTCTCCACGGAGGAATTGATTATAATTCATTTTAATGAACATCATCTTCTCCACATTTTCTGGAAGTAACCTCGTACGCCGATTGCTGACAAGGTGAGCGGCGGCACTAAACACTCTTTCGGAGTACACACTTGTGGGAGGGCAACTTAGGTAGAATAAAGCCAGTTTGTGCAAGGGCCTCCAAATTGCCTCTTTTTCCTGCCAGTATAAGTACGGACTGTGTGACGTGCCTACTTGGATGCGGTCACTCATATAATCCTCCACCATTCTTTCAATGGTGAGAGAATCATATGCAGTGACAGTAGACGACATGTCCGTAATCGTTGACAGGTCCTTCAGTCCGGACCAGATGTCAGCATCAGCAGTCGCTCCAGACTGCCCTGCATCACCGCCAGCGGGTGGGCTCGGAATTCTGAGCCTTTTCCTCGCACCCCCAGTTGCGGGAGAATGTGAAGGAGGAGATGTTGACAGGTCGCGTTCCGCTTGACTTGACAATTTTCTCACCAGCAGGTCTTTGAACCCCAGCAGACTTGTGTCTGCCGGAAAGAGAGATCCAAGGTAGGTTTTAAATCTAGGATCGAGCACGGTGGCCAAAATGTAGTGCTCTGATTTCAACAGATTGACCACCCGTGAATCCTTGTTAAGCGAATTAAGGGCTCCATCCACAAGTCCCACATGCCTAGCGGAATCACTCCGTGTTAGCTCCTCCTTCAATGTCTCCAGCTTCTTCTGCAAAAGCCTGATGAGGGGAATGACCTGACTCAGGCTGGCAGTGTCTGAACTGACTTCACGTGTGGCAAGTTCAAAGGGCAGCAGAACCTTGCACAACGTTGAAATCATTCTCCACTGCGCTTGAGACAGGTGCATTCCACCTCCTATATCGTGCTGAATTGTATAGGCTTGAATGGCCTTTTGCTGCTCCTCCAACCTCTGAAGCATATATAGGGTTGAATTCCACCTCGTTACCACTTCTTGCTTCAGATGATGGCAGGGCAGGTTCAGGCGTTTTTGGTGTTGCTCCAGTCTTCTGTACGTGGTGCCTGTACGCCGAAAGTGTCCCGCAATTCTTCTGGCCACCGACAGCATCTCTTGCACGCCCCTGTCGTTTTTTTAAAAATTCTGCACCACCAAATTCAAGGTATGTGCAAAACATGGGACGTGCTGGAATTTGCCCAGATTTAATGCGCACAC
Organism: Pseudophryne corroboree; assembly: GCF_028390025.1. NCBI lineage: Eukaryota > Metazoa > Chordata > Amphibia > Anura > Myobatrachidae > Pseudophryne > Pseudophryne corroboree. The sequence goes on along the minus strand of NC_086450.1, from coordinate 61,135,045 downwards.
AATATTGCTGGCGTTGTCCGATGCCACAAATCCACAGGAGAGTCCAATTGGGGTAAGCCATTCCGCGATGATCTTCCTCAGTTGCCGTAAGAGGTTTTCAGCTGTGTGCGTATTCTGGAAACCGGTGATACAAAGCGTAGCCTGCCTAGGAAAGAGTTGGCGTTTGCGAGATGCTGCTACTGGTGCCGCCGCTGCTGTTCTTGCGGCGGGAGTCCATACATCTACCCAGTGGGCTGTCACAGTCATATAGTCCTGACCCTGCCCTGCTCCACTTGTCCACATGTCCGTGGTTAAGTGGACATTGGGTACAGCTGCATTTTTTAGGACACTGGTGACTCTTTTTCTGAGGTCTGTGTACATTTTCGGTATCGCCTGCCTAGAGAAATGGAACCTAGATGGTATTTGGTACCGGGGACACAGTACCTCCAACAAGTCTCTAGTTGGCTCTGCAGTAATGATGGATACCGGAACCACGTTTCTCACCACCCAGGATGCCAAGGCCTCAGTTATCCGCTTTGTAGCAGGATGACTGCTGTGATATTTCATCTTCCTCGCAAAGGACTGTTGGACAGTCAATTGCTTGGTGGAAGTAGTAAAAGTGGTTTTACGATTTCCCCTCTGGGATGACCATCGACTCCCAGCAGCAACAACAGCAGCGCCAGCAGCAGTAGGCGTTACACGCAAGGATGCATCGGAGGAATCCCAGGCAGGAGAGGACTCGTCAGAATTGCCAGTGACATGGCCTGCAGGACTATTGGCATTCCTGGGGAAGGAGGAAATTGACACTGAGGGAGTTGGTGGGGTGGTTTGCGTGAGCTTGGTTACAAGAGGAAGGGATTTACTGGTCAGTGGACTGCTTCCGCTGTCGCCCAAAGTTTTTGAACTTGTCACTGACTTATTATGAATGCGCTGCAGGTGACGTATAAGGGAGGATGTTCCGAGGTGGTTAACGTCCTTACCCCTACTTATTACAGCTTGACAAAGGCAACACACGGCTTGACAAATGTTGTCCGCATTTCTGTTGAAATACTTCCACACCGAAGAGTTGATTTTTTTGGTATTTTCACCAGGCATGTCAACGGCCATATTCCTCCCACGGACAACAGGTGTCTCCCCGGGTGCCTGACTTAAACAAACCACCTCACCATCAGAATCCTCCTTGTCAATTTCCTCCCCAGCGCCAGCAACACCCATATCCTCCTCATCCTGGTGTACTTCAACACTGACATCTTCAATCTGTCTATCAGGAACTGGACTGCGGGTGCTCCTTCCAGCACTTGCAGGGGGCGTGCAAATGGTGGAAGGCGCATGCTCTTCACGTCCAGTGTTGGGAAGGTCAGGCATCGCAACCGACACAATTGGACTCTCCTTGTGGATTTGGGATTTCGAAGAACGCACAGTTCTTTGCGGTGCTTTTGCCAGCTTGAGTCTTTTCATTTTTCTAGCAAGAGGCTGAGTGCTTCCATCCTCATGTGAAGCTGAACCACTAGCCATGAACATAGGCCAGGGCCTCAGCCGTTCCTTGCCACTCCGTGTGGTAAATGGCATATTGGCAAGTTTACGCTTCTCCTCCGACAATTTTATTTTAGATTTTGGAGTCCTTTTTTTACTTATATTTGGTGTTTTGGATTTTACATGCTCTGTACTATGACATTGGGCATCGGCCTTGGCAGACGACGTTGCTGGCATTTCATCGTCTCGGCCATGACTAGTGGCAGCAGCTTCAGCACGAGGTGGAAGTGGATCTTGATCTTTCCCTAATTTTGGAACCTCAACATTTTTGTTCTCCATATTTTAATAGGCACAACTAAAAGGCACCTCAAGTAAACAATGGAGATGGATGGATACTAGTATACTTATGGATGGACGAGTGACTGCCGACACAGAGGTAGCTACAGCCGTGGACTACCATACTGTGTCTGCTGCTAATATAGACTGGATGATAATGAGATGAAATCAATATATATATAATATCACTAGTACTGCAGCCGGACAGGTATATAATATATATTTATTATGTAATGACTGATGACGGACCTGCTGGACACTGTCAGCTCAGCAGCACCGCAGACTGCTACAGTAAGCTACTATAGTAGTATGTATAAAGAAGAAAGAAATAAAAAAACCACAGGTAGGTGGTATACAATTATGGATGGACCAGCGACTGCCGACACAGAGGTAGCTACAGCCGTGGACTACCGTACTGTGTCTGCTGCTAATATAGACTGGATGATAATGAGATGAAATCAATATATATATATATATAATATCACTAGTACTGCAGCCGGACAGGTATATAATATATATTTATTATGTAATGACTGATGACGGACCTGCTGGACACTGCCAGCTCAGTAGCACCGCAGACTGCTACAGTAAGCTACTATAGTAGTATGTATAAAGAAGAAAGAAAGAAAAAAAACCACGGGTAGGTGGTATACAATTATGGATGGACCAGCGACTGCCGACACAGAGGTAGCTACAGCCGTGGACTACCGTACTGTGTCTGCTGCTAATATAGACTGGATGATAATGAGATGAAATCAATATATATATATATATAATATCACTAGTACTGCAGCCGGACAGGTATATAATATATATTTATTATGTAATGACTGATGACGGACCTGCTGGACACTGTCAGCTCAGCAGCACCGCAGACTGCTACAGTAAGCTACTATAGTAGTATGTATAAAGAAGAAAGAAAAGAAAAAAAACCACGGGTAGGTGGTATACAATTATGGATGGACCAGCGACTGCCGACACAGAGGTAGCTACAGCCGTGGACTACCGTACTGTGTCTGCTGCTAATATAGACTGGATGATAATGAGATGAAATCAATATATATATATATAATATCACTAGTGCTGCAGCCGGACAGGTATATAATATATATTTATTATGTAATGACTGATGACGGACCTGCTGGACACTGTCAGCTCAGCAGCACCGCAGACTGCTACAGTAAGCTACTATAGTAGTATGTATAAAGAAGAAAGAAAAGAAAAAAAAACACGGGTAGGTGGTATACAATTATGGATGGACCAGCGACTGCCGACACAGAGGTAGCTACAGCCGTGGACTACCGTACTGTGTCTGCTGCTAATATAGACTGGATGATAATGAGATGAAATCAATATATATATATATAATATCACTAGTACTGCAGCCGGACAGGTATATAATATATATTTATTATGTAATGACTGATGACGGACCTGCTGGACACTGTCAGCTCAGCAGCACCGCAGACTGCTACAGTAAGCTACTATAGTAGTATGTATAAAGAAGAAGAAAGAAAGAAAAAAAAACGGGTAGGTGGTATACAATATTATATATATATTATATACAATTATATATATATATTATATATATTAAACTGGTGGTGATTATTAAACTGGTGGTCAGGTCACTGGTCACACTATCAGCAACTTGCAAGTAGTACTCCTAAGCAGACAATCACAATATATATTATACTGGTGGTCAGTGTGGTCACAATGGCAGTGTGGCACTCTGGCAGCAAGTCCTGCTCTCAGACTCTAACTGCTCCCCACTGTCAGTGTCTCCCCCACAAGTCAGATATACATTATACAGTCACACTATCTATCTATCACTTCAGCAAGTAGTAGTACTCCTCCTAAAGTACTCCTCCTAATGCTCCCCAAAATTACTACTGTGTCTCTCTCTACTCTAGTCTCACTCTCGTCTCTATAAACGGAGAGGACGCCAGCCACGTCCTCTCCCTATGAATCTCAATGCACGTGTGAAAATGGCGGCGACGCGCGGCTCCTTATATAGAATCCGAGTCTCGCGATAGAATCCGAGCCTCGCGAGAATCCGACAGCGGGATGATGACGTTCGGGCGCGCTCGGGTTAACCGAGCAAGGCGGGAAAATCCGAGTCGCTCGGCCCCGTGTAAAAAAAACTGAAGTTCGGGCGGGTTCGGATTCCGAGGAACCGAACCCGCTCATCTCTATTCTTTTTGGGCCACAATTTCTCCCAATTGTGGTAATGGCGTCGGTCCAAAAAATAGGAGGAAGAAGCAGCTGAAATACTATCATTTGCTTCTCTGTACCCCCCAGTATAATGTCTTTTTGGACGTGCTCCTGTTTGGTAGAATCTACTGTTTTGGGCTGGATAGTGAAAAGTCCCAGTAGATGTATTAGGTGATGGTCTAGAGTCATTATTTCTAGGTAGTTTTTCCTGTCTCCAATTAGAATCTTTAGTGGACTTTTCATTAGTGTCCCTGGATGTCCTATATTTATTCTTAAAGGACCTAACACTACCATTTTTATAATCATCTAAATCACGTTTAAATTTAGAACATTTTGACTCTGTAATTGTCAGTTCAAATTTTAGTACCTTTTCTGCTGTTATACGGTCTCTTTCTATATACTCTTGTGTTGTTTTGGAAACCTCTAGCTTTTTCTTTATTGAGTCTATTTCAGTGACCAGTTGATCTACTTTTTTGTTCCTATATTTAATAACCACTTCCATGAGACTGAGTGAGCATTTGTCTAGAATGCCTTCCCATTCTTCCTGGAATTCTGGTATATCTTGAAAAATAGAAGGTTTAAATAAACGCAGTCCCCTAGGTATGATTTTTTTATCGACATACTTTTGTAAATTTATGCTGTCCAACCAATGTTTGGTCTCTTGTTTTAACAGATCCTCTAAGGTTAGAAAATCTGATTTTAGTAAGTCCCCATTGTTGATGTTCTCTGGGCCTTTATTATAATCCCATTTGGACATATATAATTGTCTCCTATTGTGTCTGTCACTAAACGAAGAAAAGCAGCTCATGACAGCAGCCAAATGAAAACTATGTGTGAAATGCAAAAAATGGAATTACTAAGTAATTACCTTTGGCGCTCGTAATGAGTTGCTTTTCCTATAGCAGCTAATATAACGGGGTTAGTTAGACCCCACAACTGAAATACCAATAAACAAGAAAAAGCGCTGGGAAACTGGATAAGAATATACTTACAATTTTAATAAAGAATTAAAAATTAATTTATACTGTTGCAACAGATAATTAAAACAACGGTGTATCTAATTGAAATTTAGGGCATGGTATAGCACTGCAATAAGTTGAGAAAGTCCCATATACTTAATATGGATTGTATACTGTTGGCCAGTACTCAAAAGAGCCAGTTCATCCCCAAAATTAGTGCCACAGTCCAGGAACAATTGTAAGCGAATAATAATATTACCAACTGCAGTTAGAATTGACCTTGCTGGCTTGGTTCAAGATGCTACTTGGTCCAATTGATCGCTCAGGTCCCAAATTTTGCAGATGTTCAATTCGCTGATGGCAAGGTTCCTATATCCGACTTCTAGGCGTTTGTAGGGGTGTAAGGAATGAGAGTCCAGCCAATCCACCGACGCGTTTCGCTGTTTAGCACAGCTTTTTCAAGGTGATAAGTTGCAGTGACTGAATGCCCTTTATATAGCAGTGCTAATAGCCCATGTGAAACAGGTGTGTCAAATTACAAACTTATAAATAATATATAAATTAAAATTCTATCCAGTTTCCAAGTGAAATGACAGACTTTGAAACTATAAGAACATTGGAGCGTCTTATTTTTCTAAATGCGGATGTGGATCTCAACCGTTTTGTTAGAACCCTGTGCAGAAAACGTTTTTTTGCTAAAAAGAAAGACAGTAGTCTAGATGGCAATACCTTGCACATAGTGCTAGACTCTACAGACGACCCCGCACTAAAATTATTTGAAGGAATTAGAAAAAGATAGCCGTCAGGAGTCTCCCCAAAAATTGTTTGAAATCGATAAAAGTTCATGTAGAGCAAAATCAGACTTTTTCCCTATAAGCTTCAAGAGTAGCCAAGTAGAAACCTTCTACAAAGCTACCCTTGAAGACTTTAGATCTATCTGTCTTACAAAAAACAAGCCCAAAAATAATCTAACAAAATGGGAAAAACAAGCAATAAAAAAACTAACAGAGGATAATTCGATAGTCATCAAAGAAGCGGATAAAGGCGGAGGCCTAGTTATACTTAACAAAATTGATTACATAAATGAAGCCCATAGACAATTATTGGATAACCAATTTTACCATGTCTTACCAGGTGATCCCACTCCTTCTTATTTAAGTGAATTACATCATTTACTTACAGATGCATTAGATGATGGTGTCATATCCAAGGAGGAGTTTAGATTTTTATTTCCAGCATTTCCGACTATTCCTATCTTCTATCACTTACCCAAAATTCACAAGTCCCTCACTGCACCTCCTGGACGTCCCATTATTTCGGGTGTTAATTCTTTAACTTCTTATCTTTCAGCCTATGTTGATAGATATCTGCAACCTCGTGTCTCCAGGTTGAGGTCCCATGTTCGTGACACTATGCATTTTTTACAATTAATTAAAGAAATATCTTGGAAGCCTTCTTATCTATTGGCTACACTTGATGTGGTTAGCCTGTACACCAACATCCCCCCTGGACTTGGTGTTCAGGCTATTAGGAAAGTTTTAGACCGCGATGGGGACCTCACCGAGAGACACAGGAAGTTCTTACTAGATTCTATTTCTTTTATTCTTTCACATAATTATTTTCTTTTTTCGGACACTTTTTATCGTCAGATTATGGGCACGGCCATGGGGACCAGGTTCGCGCCAAGTTATGCCAACCTCTATGTGGGTGAATTGGAGGAGGAGCTCCTCTGGGGGGTGGGACCTGGTGCGGGCCTGGTCCTCTATGGCCGATACATAGACGATCTATTTATTATTTGGGACGGGGACCTCTCTTCTTTCACCTGAGCGATCAATTGGACCAAGTAGCATCTTGAACCAAGCCAGCAAGGTCAATTCTAACTGCAGTTGGTAATATTATCATTCGCTTACAATTGTTCCTGGACTGTGGCACTAATTTTGGGGATGAACTGGCTCTTTTGAGTACTGGCCAACAGTATACAATCCATATTAAGTATATGGGACTTTCTCAACTTATTGCAGTGCTATACCATGCCCTAAATTTCAATTAGATACACCGTTGTTTTAATTATCTGTTGCAACAGTATAAATGAATTTTTAATTCTTTATTAAAATTGTAAGTATATTCTTATCCAGTTTCCCAGCGCTTTTTCTTGTTTATTGGTATTTCAGTTGTGGGGTCTAACTAACCCCGTTATATTAGCTGCTATAGGAAAAGCAACTCATTACGAGCGCCAAAGGTAATTACTTAGTAATTCCATTTAGTGCAGCTGGTAACCTTCTCAGCGATTGGCGTAAGAGGTTACTTCCACAAAATGTGGAGAAGATGATGTTCATCAAAATAAATTATAAATTCCTCCAGGAAGACCTTTACCAGCAATTGCCTCCAGAAAGTTCACAGGGACCTGTGATGGTGGATTCCAGTGGAGACGAATTAATACTCTGTGAGGATGAGGATGTACCCACATTGAAAGGGGTGAGGAATCGGAGGATGAGGACGACATCTTGCCTCTGTAGAGCCAGTTTGTGCAAGGAGAGATTAATTGCTTCTTTTTTGGTGGGGGGATTAATTGCTTCTTTTTTTGTGGGGGCCCAAACAAACCAATCTTTTCAGCCACAGTCGTGTGGCAGACCCTGTCGCTGAAATGATTGGTTTATTAAAGTGTGCATGTCCTGTTTATACAACATAAGGGTGGGTGGGAGGAAAAGGGATGCAAAGCAGGTAGGCGCCAGGCAGGAGAGGCGCTCTCCCTGCTTTGCATCCCTGCTGCTGCACCGGCCTATATGTTTAAGCATCACTGCTACGGGAGCGTTACATGTCTAAGCGTCACTGCTACAAGAAGCGTTACATGTCTAAGCATCACTGCTACAGGGAGCATTATATGTGGAAGCGTCACTGCTACAGGGGGCGTTACATGTTTAAAAGTCACTTATACAGGGGGCATTATATGTTTAAGCGTCACTGCTACACTGTGCATTGTGTGTGCAAGCGTCACTGCTACAGGGGGTGTTATATGTTTAAGCGCCACTGCTACAGGGGGCCTTATATGTGTAAGCATCACTGCTACAGGGGGGCGTTATATGTTTAAGCGTCACTGCTACGGGGGGGGGGCGTTATATGTTTAAGCATCACTGCTACGGGAGCGTTACATGTCTAAGCGTCACTGCTACAAGGAGCGTTACATGTCTAAGCGTCACTGCTACAGGGAGCATTATATGTGTAAGCGTCACTGCTACAGGGGGCGTTACATGTTTAAAAGTCACTGCTACAGGGAGCATTATATGTGTAAGCGTCACTGCTACAGGGGGCGTTACATGTTTAAAAGTCACTTCTACAGGGGGCATTATATGTTTAAGCGTCACTGCTACAGTGTGCATTGTGTGTGTAACCGTCACTGCTACAGAGGGCATTGTGTGTATAAGCGGCACTGCTACTGGAGGCGTTATGTGTATAAGCGGTGCCACTATGGGAGCATTATGTAGAAGCGGCGTTACTACTGGGGCATTACTTATAAGTGGCGCCACTACTGCGGGCCTTATGTGTTTAAGTGGCGCCACTACTGGGTGCATTATGTATAAGCATCACTACTACGTGCGGTGTAATGTGAATAAGATTGTGCTACTGTGTGGCAGAATTTGAAATGGTGATACTATTGTGTGGCCATTTCTCTTCCTTGTAAGACCACACCCCTTTTTTGGTGCGGTCCAAAGGCGTGCGCGGTCCCTTTGTAAAGTATGGGATGGCGCAAATTTATATAGTTTGCAGGGGGGGCGCCGAACACTCTAGCACTGGCCCTGGTGGGAGGACAATTCCATCTTGCACCTCTTTTTTTTCTTTGCATTATGTGCTCTTTGGGGCCTAGTTTTTAAAACTGCCATCCTGTCTGACATTGCAGTGCCACTCCTAGACGGGCCAGGTGTTTGTGCCGCACACTTGTGTCGCTTAGCTTTAGTCATCTAGCGACCTCGGTGCAACCTTTTGGCCTAAAAACAATATTGGGGGTAATTCTGAGTTGATCGCAGCAGGAACTTTGTTAGTAGTTGGGCAAAACCATGTGCACTGCAGGGGAGGCAGATATAACATGTGCAGAGAGAGTTAGATTTGGGTGGGTTATTTTGTTTCTGTGCAGGGTAAATACTGGCTGCTTTATTTATACACTGCAATTTAGATTGCAGATTGAACTCACCACACCCAAATCTAACTCTCTCTGCACATGTTATATCTGCCTCCCTGCAGTGCACATGGTTTTGCCCAACTGCTAACAAAGTTCCTGCTGCGATCAACTCAGAATTACCCCCATTGTGAGGTGTTCAGAATAGACTGGAAATTAATATTATTGAGGTTAATAATACCATAGGACCAAAATTACCCCCAAATTCTGTGATTTTAGCTGTTTTTATGTTTTTTTCCAAATAACATCCAGATCCAAAACCAAAACCCAAAAGGGTGGTTTTAGCAAAACCAATCCAGATCCAAAACATGAGCGGAGATACAGTTCCAAAACCAAATCACAAAACCCAAAAAGTGTCCGCCGCACATCTCTCACAATGTTCCGATCAACTATGTTCCGATATCTCAGCTATTGATGTTTTATCCAATGTTTAAAAAAAAATGTGTACAGTTTTTGTTTCAATATAATTGAGTTGCATATGTTTTAAATAGATGTTCTTAACATAATTCAATGATAAAAAAACAACAATTTCTGAGTGGTTTTTGGCAAAAACATTAGCCAGGTAAATGGTTAAATCTAGAAGCTAAAGCTATGGGGCACAAGCAATGAGGATCACACCGAGTCATTTTCCATGTCCAAAGCATGGCCATCAAGAGGTGTCGGAATGTGTCTCTGTTTCATTGTCCATAGGACTGTTCCAATATTGGCCCTCATTCCGAGTTGATCGCTCGCTAGCTACTTTTAGCAGCCATGCAAACGCATAGTCGCCGCCCACGGGGAAGTGTATTTTCGCTTTGCAGAAGTGCGAACGCCTGTGCAGCCGCGCGGCATCAAACACATTTTGTGCAGAACAAGACCAGTCCTGTAGTTACTTATTCTGTGCGATGATTGCTGCGACGAGTGACACGGTAATGACATCAGATACCCGCCCAGCAAACGCCCGGCCACGCCTGCATTTTTCCAAACACTCCCAGAAAACGGTCAGTTGCCACCCAGAAACTCCCACTTCCTGTCAATCTCCTTGCGTTTGGCTGTGCGATTGGAATCGTCACTAGAGCCAGTGCAAAACGACAAAGGACTTCGTACCCGTACGACGCGCATGCGCATTGCGGTGCATATGCATGCGCAGATTAGCCATTTTTTTCACTGACCGCTATGCAGCAAACAACGGCAGCTAGCGATCAACTCGGAATGACCCCCATTAAACATTTCTCGAGATATGTTCAAATGTTCGCCCATGCTAAATCACTGAATTATGCCCCTGGTACAGAGTATAGCTAACACTGCATTGGCGCTAAGACATGGTTGCAAAAAATTACCTTCACTTGTTTCGGCTGTAGCCAGAAAATGTGTCCTCCAGGAAAGGATGAGGTACCTATGCCACTTGATGACCATGTTTGAGACTATGTTGGAATTCATCTTTATAAAGGATAGAGTCCTCACTCCACATGGAACAATCTACATGGAGATTCTTTGAGATGTGGGAGAGCAACAGAAAGATCTTATTAGCTTCCCTCAAGTTACAAATCCATAATTACTTTGATAGGAGTACAGAGTATGAAACTAGATGTTTCCTGGCTTACCCACTGATTTGTTAGGATATGGTGCGTTCTGTACCTGTTTCCTTCTGTTAACCAGAAGATAGTCATAGGAAGGATTGCTGGTACATGGACTCGGAGGGACCACTAGACATTTCAGTTGCATTAGGCATTGGTTCAATTATTTAACACCTTGTGTTCCCACTACAGTTACAGGGATTGGAAATAAGGCCCTTACTGCATTACAAGCTGAGACAATCACTGTACGCTTATGAATTGAACGTGAGACCAGGGCCGGTTCTACACCTTGTGGCACCCAGTGCGAAAATTTCCACTGCCCCTCCCCCCCACCGTTAGTGCGCGCTGAAGGCATGCGTAAAAGAGGGGCATGGCTTCATAGGGGAGGGGCGTGGCCACAGTTGTGCCCCCAGATTTGCCCCAAGTAGTTGTGCCCCCCAGTTGATTTGCCCCCAGTAGATTTGCCCCCTGTAGCTGTGCCCCCAGTAGCTGTGCCCCCAGTAGATTTGCCCCCTGTAGCTGTGCCCCCAGTAGCTGTGCCACCAATAGATTTCCCCCCTGTAGCTATGTCTCCAGTAGATTTGCCCCAGTAGTTGTGCCCTCTATAGCTATGCCCCCAGTAGATTTTCCCCAGTAGTTGTGCCCCTTAGTAGCCGCTTACAAACACACACAAAAAACAACAATACTGACCACTGCCCCGCTCCTGCTTCCCAACCGCTGCTGCTGCTCCATCTGGCCGCCCGTGGCTCCTCTCTATGGGAGAGATGTAATGACGTCTCTCCCATAGCAGAGCCGCACAGACACTAGAGGTCAATAATGACCTCTAGCGTCTGACAGGTGCGCCGGCTGCAGCAGACGCTCACACAGCCCACAGAGTCTGCTTCAGCCGGGGAGCGCCCGGCTGCAGCGCCCCGGGCCAGGCACTGCTTGCCCGCACCAAGAAACGCTCCTAAGTGAGACAGTTGGTACATATATCCAAGATGTGTTGTACGTGCCTGATTTGGGAAGTCATCTCATTGCTATCAGTAAAGTCATACAGATAGGAATACCGTAGGGACACAAGTGAGTTACATGTACGTCTAGTCAGTCAATATTCAGAGTTCAGCAGGCGGAACGCTTGGTGGAAAGAAACTTTTGAGGCTTCTGGTGGACCTGGCGGGGATGGCCCTGTAACACCTGCCTGAAGAAAGCAACTTAAGGATGCTGTGGCCGGGGTGTAGCTGGTCCTTTACTATCTTCGTTGCCCACTTCTTAGCTCTGGACTGGTACAGGTCAGTCAGTTTCCACAGTCAGTTAATAGAGCAGAGACACCATTAGCTCTAGTGCACACAGACGTGTGTGGTCCAATGGAGGATGAATCAATCAGTGGCTACAGGTATTTCATGACTCTCATTGATGACGCCACAAGAATGACACACGTGTACTTTAAGTAGAAGAGTGAAGTTGTCAACAAAATTGTGGAGTTCAAAAACCTGGTGGAGAATCAGACAGGTCTGAAACTAAAGATCCTGAGATCAGGCAACGGTGTAGAGTATGATAACAAAGTCTTAGCCGCGTTCCTTAGGAAATATGGCATAAAGCATCAGCTAACAATTGCCTACACACTGGAACAGAATGGCGTCAGAGAGCGGGCAAACCGCACAATTGTTGAGAGAGCTCGGACTATGTTAAGTGATGCTGGCCTGGAAAAGAAGTTTTGAGCAGAAGCAGTATCTACTGCAGTATACCTAAAGAATCGAGCACCTACAGTGGCCGTCAAAGGTAAAACGCCACTGGAGGGGCGGTCCAGGAAAAAGCCAACTATCAGTCATCTTCATGTCTTCGGGAGCAAAGCTTATGCACATACAGTATACCAAAGGAGAAAAGGAGAAAGCTAAATCCAAAATCAATAGAATGTATAATGCTCGGATACTGCAATGAAAGCAAAGGATACAGACTTTGGGATGTTACAAATAAACGTCTTCCTAAATCCAGAGATGTGGTATTCTACGAGACAGCGCCACTAACTGGAGCAGTGGAGCAACATCAAAATGTATTATTGGATGTACAGGCAGCAGAAAGCGTGTCTGAATCTGAGAGTGTCAAAGCAGACAAGTCAAAGAACAGAAGTTCTACGAGGTGCAACAAAGGTATTCCTGCCAAGAAATGCAGTGAGTAGAATGCAAACATACCTTACTGTAAACCTTAAAACAAACAGGAAGCAAAGTCAAGTAGTGATTGCACAGAGTGGAAGTCAGCAATTGATACAGAACTGTCAGCACTAAATGATGACAGTACATGGACTATGGTTGATAGACCAAGTGACCGTAAAACGATTAAAAACAAGTGGGTTTTCTGCAAGAAGTTGAACGCAAATGAGACAGTAGCTTGTTACAAAGCCCGCCTTGTTGCCAAGGGATATACCCAGAAGCATGGCATCGATTGCGGAGAGATCTACTCACCAGTCGCAAGGCATAGCACCTCAAGGTTAGTGATTGCTGTTGCTACACTACATGATCTACTGTTATATCAACTAGACTTTGATTCCGCATTCCTTAGTGGAGAAATGATTGAGGAAATTTATATGGAACCACCTGAACATTATGCAATAATTTCCAAATACGGAATGATAGATCCAAAACCAGTAAGTACTCTCACTGATAAAAGTACAAAGATGGTCAAAGCCATGTCACCAAGTAGCAAAAGGGACATAGAGGAAAAGCAAGAAATCCATTATCAAAATGCCACACAGTGAGTCGGGCAAGCCAGTTCGCAAAAATAATCCTTGGAGACAACACTGGATTGCAGAAAAGAGAATACTAAGATACCTCAAAGGTACAATTTCATTAAAGCTGAAATTTACAAGATCATCAGATACCAGCTTAAAAGTATTCTGTGATGCCGACTGGGGATCAGATGAGGATGATAGACGTTCTTATACTGAATACCTGTTTGCACTAGCAGGCGCAGCCGTAAGCTGGGAAAGTAGGAAACAACCCACAGTTGCTCTTTCTACAACAGAGGCAGAGTACATGGTGCTCACAGAAACTTCAAAAGAAACACTTTGGATAAGACAGACTTTATGTGAATTAGGTTTTCCTTACCACAGTTAGATCATCAAGAAGGGAGCAATTGATCTTTCTTGTAGCGCAAAGCATCATGGACGGTCTAAGCACATTGCTATAAGACATCATTTAATTCGTGAGTTGATGAAAAACAAGTCCGTCAATGTGGAATATGTTGCAAGTGAAGAAAATATTGCCAACATGTTGACAAAAGGACTGTCATCACACTTACTTGCCACTTGCATTCCTGATGGAATGTGGACTAGAATGTTAATGGTTAATGTTGATTTAGTCTTACTGTTTTTGCTTCACGTTATGTTTTCAGTTACAGGAGTGACTTTATTGATTTGTTTCATAAAATGTAATGTTCTTTAAACTTGTAACCGGAGACAGTCTTTAGCGAAGGGGAGTGTTAGGATATGGTGCGCTCTGTACCGGTCTCCTTCTGTGTAACAGTCTACGGGTGCATCCCCTAGTGTCAAACCTCTAGTGCCAAGTGTCACTCGGAGGCGGAGGTATATGATGTAAGTTCCTATTCCTCCATCTCAGGGCGATAGTGAGGAGAGTGTGACACACAGAGAGACTGAGAGACAGAGTCCTGGTGTACAAGTGTGCAGAACTGAGACCGGGAGCGGATCTCAGCTACAGAGACTCACAGTGTTCCAGTGCATGCATCATCTTCTCTACAGTGGGAGTCAGACTGCCCAGCTGTGCAGTCCTCCATGCTTTACCACCACAGACATCTCCTGATAAGTACCACTTCCTAATGCTGTTACCTTGTGTGATATATGGGCTCCTGATTACCGATATCAGTGTTACATCTGAGTCACCTGTGTACACTAAAAAACCTGCATTACTGTTTAAGTCACTAAGTGTGTGGACTGACATCACTGCACCAGATAGCCCAGTACACTCTGCCAACATGATTACTGTTGCAGCAGATTGTCATGATTAACTACCTTATGGCTTCTACAAGCTTTATCCTATAGAGTTTCTCCATTTGTATCTGGATTTGAAGCATCTATAGTGGCCCCATTATTTATTGGCTATCTTTATTATACCTATTATAACTCTATCAGTAGCAGTAATGACTATACCTGGAGCCATATGGTTTTATGTTCTATATTATTGTTTTTAAAAACTATTGTTTCTGTTTGACTGATGTCATAGCTTATTGAACATTGTACTCTTGTCTTACGTATCTTGCTGTGTTTGCATCCTTTGACTATTTTTATTGTTCAATGACTTCCTTACTGTTAACTTACAGTGGAATTTTTTTTAAACAAATCTCCCAGTTTAAGCATAGAAATAAAGGTTTTAATGTTCATATTTGAGCCAATAAGCTGCACCGTGCCTGTATCGTCCTGCTAGGGCTGTCTTATGCTCTCAAGGAAAACCACCTAAAGCACTCCTTACTGAGACTATAGGCAAGATCTCTTATTACAGTATGTATAATTATCATTTACAGTAGATTTATAATACATCACAGCACTAGATAATGGGGGGAAACTACACATAAATGCAGATTTGAAAATAAAGGGTGTAAGGGACCTACTCATGAGAGATCTTACATTCTGTTTGGAAGAAAGCATAGCTCAAACATGAGGAAAGAGTGTTGCTCGGAGTGGAGCCTGGGACAGCGTGTATTAGTGTATTAACACAGGTGGAAGACGGGCAAGTTGTAATTAAAAAAAATGTCTTCTGGGAACTTTGAAGTTCCATAAGTGGGTAACATCACGAGAGAAGTCTTGTAGACAGGAGTGAAAAGGTGGTTACCAGAAAAAGTCAAGGTTCAGATGTTCCTCTTCCCTTACTCTATGGTAAGTAATGAAACATGTGCACTGTGCAGTGGGAAACTATTCAATGAGATCAACTTATCACAGTGAGGTATGGGGGTGGCAGCATCATGTTGTGGGGATGCTTTTCCTCATGGGCGACTTGGCATCTTGTTAAAAATAAAGACCCATGGATGGTGCAAAATACAAGGAGATACTGCAAAACAACCTGCGTCAGTCTGCTAGAAAACTAAAGTTCACCTTTCAGCTGGACAATGATCCCAAGCACCAGGCCAAAGCAACAAAGGTGTGGTTGAGCAACAAAAAAGATGTATGTTCTACACTTGCAAGGTCAAAATCCAAATCTCAATCCAATTAAGAATTTGTGGCTCGAAATGAACACGTAATGTGGCACATATGAAATTTGCAGTCCACATGTGTCATCCAACCAACCTGAACAACCTAGAACAAATCTACAAGGACGAATGTGCAAAAATCCCTCCCAAACAGTAGAGACCTGATATACAGTAACTAGGCACTAATACATAAATATATATATATAAAAAAAAAGTTCAATCATACAATACGTCCCTTATTATATAGAGAAGTCCTGTTGTTTTTCAATACAGAACTGATTCTTCTACTTCTGTAATGAATATTCTTCCTGAAATGTATTATTCTCCAGCATGTAGATAAGAAGAGAAAAGAAAAACAAACAGCAATGTGTTGGAGTGACAAAGCACCTCACTATGTTTGGAGAGAATGAGACAGCACTTTAAAGGGCATACATACTTTTTTACTGGCGGCCGGGATCCTGGCTGTATGCCGTCAGCGGGGCGAGCGCTAAACAGCCCCTTGCAGGCACAGTGGCTCACTGCGCTCGTGGACACCCACAGAGGGAGAAAAGCCTGTGGCGCCGGTATTCCAGCTTTGTGACCACTAGGATCCTGACAGGTGGTCTTGTGATTGCCCCCCCTTTAAAGATACCTTTACATGCTTTCAACCACCAGAATAAGTGTGAGTGGGGTATGCATAAGTGTGTCTGGATCATCAGCTGAAAATAAGAAACTTTCTTCTTGTTCCTCTATTTTGAAATCATTGGGACATACTGCACCTTGGGGGTAATTCCAAGTTGATCGCAGCAGGAAATTTTTTAGCAGTTGGGCAAAACCATGTGCACTGCAGGGGAGGCAGATATAACATGTGCAGAGAGAGAGTTAGATTTGGGTGTGGTGAGTTCAATCTGCAATCTAAACTGCAGTGTAAAAATAAAGCAGCCAGTTATTTACCCTGCACAGAAACAAAATAACCCATCCAAATCTAACTCTCTCTGCAAAAGTTATATCTGCCCCCCCCCCCCCCCTGCAGTGCACATGGTTTTGCCCAACTGCTAAAAAATTTCCTGCTGTGATCAACTTGGAATTACCCCCCTTGTTGTTTGTTTTCCTTTTTTTTTTATTATCTACATGCTGGAGAATTTCAGGAAGAATATTCATTACAGCAGTAGAAGAATCAGTTCTGCATTGAAAAACAACAGGAATTCTCTACATCATAAGGAACATTGGCCCTCATTCCGAGTTGTTCGCTCGTTCTTTTTCATCGCATCGCAGTGAAAATCCGCTTAGTACGCATGCGCAATGTTCGCACTGCGACTGCGCCAAGTAACTTTACTATGAAGAAAGTATTTTTACTCACGGCTTTTTCTTCGCTCCGGCGATCGTAATGTGATTGACAGGAAATGGGTGTTACTGGGCGGAAACACGGCGTTTCAGGGGCGTGTGGCTGAAAACGCTACCGTTTCCGGAAAAAACGCAGGAGTGGCCGGGGAAACGGTGGGAGTGCCTGGGCGAACGCTGGGTGTGTTTGTGACGTCAACCAGGAACGACAAGCACTGAACTGATCGCACAGGCAGAGTAAGTCTGGAGCTACTCTGAAACTGCTAAGTAGTTAGTAATCGCAATATTGCGAATACATCGGTCGCAATTTTAAGAAGCTAAGATTCACTCCCAGTAGGCGGCGGCTTAGCGTGTGTAACTCTGCTAAATTCGCCTTGCGACCGATCAACTCGGAATGAGGGCCATATTGTGTGATTACATTTTTTTCATATATATATATATAATACCAGGCTGGATTCCGGCACTCACCCCTGCATATATTGTGAATGATACTAATTCCGGTGCCCTCAGTATCACACTGCGTGGCTGCAGTGTTACTAGCATATAAACACCTTGCTGCTGACAGAAAGACAATGAAGCAGGTCTCCTGCCGCAGCAAGGTGTGTTTTTATATATATATATATATATATATATATATATCAGTGGTGCAAGTAGAAATATTTTCTTAGTGGTACTAAGTGCTGAAAAATGGGCATGGTCATGTGTTGTGAGGGGTGGGGCTACATGCTGATAGTGGGAGTGGCTACATGACACTAGCAGCGTGGCCACACGACAGCCTCTTTTTTTTTTTAATATGGAGGCAAGGCTAAACATATATATCGTAATGCCTCCAGTATAATAGAAATATATAGTAATGCCCCCAATTTAATAACAATATATAGTAATGCCTCCATTATAACAGGAAAATACAGCCACTGACAAAGTGGGAGGAGCCATCATGCTGCCAAGCACCATGGTCTTGTTGCTTTGTGGCATATTATAATTGTGGTAATGGCAAAGTGTGTGGCAGGTGGTACTGCGTACCCGCTGCCAAATTCTTAAGGGTACCCCATACCCGAGCGTACCCGCATACTTCCACAGCTGATATATATATATATATATATATATATATATATCTAATAAAGAAAAGAAAATACAGCGCCACTTGTGGGATATGATCCAAGTAATGAAAAGATTTATCTGAAAATAGTCTATGTGACTAAAATACCATAACCCCCCCCCCCCCCAAAAAAAAAAAATAATAAAAAAATAAAAAATATTCATGTGTCAGCCAGCCCCTGAGATATACAGTATAGGTATAAATAAGAATTTACTCACCGGTAATTCTATTTCTCGTAGTCCGTAGTGGATGCTGGGACTCCGTAAGGACCATGGGGAATAGCGGCTCCGCAGGAGACTGGGCACAACTATAAAGAATGCTTTAGGTCTAACTGGTGTGCACTGGCTCCTCCCACTATGACCCTCCTCCAGACTTCAGTTAGGATACTGTGCCCGGAAGAGCTGACACAATAAGGAAGGATTTTGAATCCCGGGTAAGACTCATACCAGCCACACCAATCACACCGTATAACTCGTGATACAATACCCAGTTAACAGTATGACAACAACTGAGCCTCTCAACAGATGGCTCAGCAATAACCCTTTAGTTAAACAATAACTATATACAAGTATTGCAGACAATCCGCACTTGGGATGGGCGCCCAGCATCCACTACGGACTACGAGAAATAGAATTACCGGTGAGTAAATTCTTATTTTCTCTGACGTCCTAAGTGGATGCTGGGACTCCGTAAGGACCATGGGGATTATACCAAAGCTCCCAAACGGGCGGGAGAGTGCGGATGACTCTGCAGCACCGAATGGGCAAACTCTATGTCCTCCTCAGCCAGGGTGTCAAACTTGTAGAATTTAGCAAATGTGTTTGACCCCGACCAAGTAGCTGCTCGGCAAAGTTGTAAAGCCGAGACCCCTCGGGCAGCCGCCCAAGAAAAGCCCACCTTCCTCGTGGAATGGGCTTTCACTGATTTAGGATGCGGCAGTCCAGCCGCAGAATGTGCAAGCTGAATCGTACTACAGATCCAGCGAGCAATAGTCTGCTTTGAAGCAGGTGCACCCAACTTGTTGGGCGCATACAGGATAAATAGCGAGTCAGTCTTTCTGACTCCAGCTGTCCTGGAAACATAAATTTTCAGGGCCCTGACTACGTCCAACAACTTGGAAGCCTCCAAGTCTTTTGTAGCCGCAGGCACCATGATAGGTTGGTTCAGATGAAAAGCTGATACCACCTTAGGGAGAAACTGGGGACAAGTCCTCAATTCTGCCCTATCCATATGGAAAATCAGATAAGGGCTTTTACATGACAAAGCCGCCAATTCTGATACACGCCTGGCCGAAGCCAAGGCCAACAACATGACAACTTTCCACGTGAGATATTTCAATTCCACGGTTTTAAGTGGCTCAAACCAATGTGACTTTAGGAAATCCAACACCACGTTGAGATCCCAAGGTGCCACTGGAGGCACAAAAGGGGGCTGAATATGCAGCACTCCCTTAACAAAAGTCTGAACTTCAGGTAGTGAAGCCAGTTCTTTCTGGAAGAAAATCGATAGAGCCGAAATCTGGACCTTAATGGAACCCAATTTTAGGCCCATAGTCACCCCTGACTGTAGGAAGTGCAGAAAACGGCCCAGCTGAAATTCCTCCGTTGGGGCCTTCCTGGCCTCACACCACGCAACATATTTTCGCCAAATGCGGTGATAATGGTTTGCGGTAACTTCTTTCCTAGCTTTAATCAGCGTAGGAATGACTTCCTCCGGAATGCCCTTTTCCTTCAGGATCCGGTGTTCAACCGCCATGCCGTCAAACGCAGCCGTGGTAAGTCTTGGAACAGACAGGGCCCCTGCTGCAGCAGGTCCTGTCTGAGCGGCAGAGGCCATGGGTCCTCTGAGATCATTTCTTGAAGTTCCGGGTACCAAGCTCTTCTTGGCCAATCTGGAACAATGAGTATAGTTCTTACTCCTCTTCTCCTTATTATCCTCAGTACCTTTGGTATGAGAGGAAGAGGAGGGAACACATAAACCGACCGGTACACCCACGGTGTCACTAGAGCGTCCACAGCTATCGCCTGAGGGTCTCTCGACCTGGCGCAATATCTTTCTAGCTTTTTTTTAGGCGGGACGCCATCATGTCCACCTGTGGCTTTTCCCAATGGTTTACAATCAGTTGAAAGACTTCCGGATGAAGTCCCCACTCTCCCGGGTGGAGGTCGTGTCTGCTGAGGAAGTCTGCTTCCCAGTTGTCCACTCCCGGAATGAACACTGCTGACAGTGCTAACACGTGATTTTCCGCCCATCGGAGAATCCTTGTGGCTTCTGCCATCGCCGTCCTGCTTCTTGTGCCGCCCTGTCGGTTTACATGGGCGACTGCCGTGATGTTGTCTGACTGGATCAGTACCGGCTGGTTTTGAAGCAGGGGTTTTGCCTGACTTAGGGCATTGAAAATGGCCCTCAGTTCTAGAATATTTATGTGTAGGGAAGTTTCCTGACTCGACCATAGTCCTTGGAAGTTTCTTCCCTGTGTGACTGCCCCCCAGCCTCGAAGGCTGGCATCCGTGGTCACCAGGACCCAGTCCTGTATGCCGAATCTGCGGCCCTCTTGAAGATGTGCACTTTGCAGCCACCACAGCAGAGACACCCTGGTCCTTGGAGACAGGGTTATCAGCCGATGCATCTGAAGATGCGATCCGGACCACTTGTCCAACAGGTCCCACTGAAAGCTTCTTGCATGGAACCTGCCGAATGGAATTGCTTCGTAGGAAGCTACCATCTTTCCCAGGATCCGCGTGCAGTGATGCACCGACACCTGTTTTGGTTTTAGGAGGCCTCTGACTAGAGATGACAGCTCCTTGGCCTTCTCCTCCGGGAGAAACACTTTTTTCTGTTCTGTGTCCAGAACCATTCCCAGGAACAGTAGACGTGTCGTAGGGACCAGCTGTGACTTCGGTATATTTAGAATCCAGCCGTGCTGTTGTAGCACCTCCCGAGATAGTGCTACCCCGACCAACAACTGCTCCCTGGACCTCGCCTTTATCAGGAGATCGTCCACGTACGGGATAATTAAAACTCCCTTTTTTCGAAGGAGTATCATCATTTCGGCCATTACCTTGGTAAATACCCTCGGAGCCGTGGATAGACCAAACGGCAACGTCTGGAATTGGTAATGACAATTCTGTACCACAAATCTGAGGTACTCCTGGTAAGGATGGTAAATGGGGACATGCAGGTAAGCATCCTTGATGTCCAGTGATACCATGTAATCCCCCTCGTCCAGGCTTGCAATAACTGCCCTGAGCGATTCCATCTTGAACTTGAATTTTTTTATATATGTGTTCAAGGATTTCAAATTTAAAATGGGTCTCACCGAACCGTCCGGTTTCGGTACCACAAACATTGTGGAATAGTAGCCCCGTCCTTGTTGAAGTAGGGGCACCTTGACTATCACCTGCTGGGAATACAGCTTGTGAATTGCCTCTAGCACTGCCTCCCTGCCTGAGGGAGTGGTTGGCAAGGCAGATTTTAGGAAATGGCGGGGAGGGGACGTCTCGAATTCCAGCTTGTACCCCTGAGATACTACTTGAAGGATCCAGGGATCCACCCGTGAGCGAGCCCACTGATTGCTGAAGTTTTTGAGACGGGCCCCCACCGTACCTGGCTCCGCTTGTGGAGCCCCAGCGTCATGCGGTGGACTTGGAGGAAGCGGGGGAGGACTTTTGCTCCTGGGAACTGGCTGTATGCTGCAGCTTTTTTCCTCTACCTCTGCCTCTGGGCAGAAAGGACGCGCCTTTAACCCGCTTGCCCTTATGGGGCCGAAAGGACTGTACCTGATAATACGGTGCTTTCTTTGGCTGTGAGGGAACATGGGGTAAAAATGCTGACTTCCCAGCTGTTGCTGTGGAAACGAGGTCCGAGAAACCATCCCCGAACAACTCCTCACCCTTATAAGGCAAAACTTCCATGTGCCTTTTAGAATCTGCATCACCTGTCCACTGCCGAGTCCATAACCCTCTCCTGGCAGTAATGGACATTGCACTTATCTTAGATGCCAGCCGGCAAATATCCCTCTGTGCATCTCTCATGTATAAGACGGAGTCTTTAATATGCTCTACGGTTAGCAATATAGTGTCCCTGTCTAGGGTATCAATATTTTCCGACAGGGAATCTGACCACGCAGCTGCAGCACTGCACCTCCATGCTGAAGCAATAGCTGGTCTCAGTATAATACCTGTGTGTGTATATACAGACTTCAGGATAGCTTCCTGCTTTCTATCAGCAGGCTCCTTTAGGGCGGCCGTATCCGGAGACGGTAGTGCCACCTTCTTTGACAAGCGTGTGAGCGCTTTATCCACCCTAGGGGATGTTTCCCAACGTGACCTATCCTCTGGCGGGAAAGGGTACGTCATTAGTAACCTTTTAGAAATTACCAGTTTCTTATCGGGGGAAGCCCACGCTTCTTCACACACTTCATTTAATTCCTCAGATGGAGGAAAAACTACTGGTAGTTTTTTCTCTCCAAACATAATACCCTTTTTTGTGTTACCTTTGGTAACATCAGAAATGTGCAACACATTTTTCATAGCCTCAATCATGTAACGTGTGGCCCTATTGGAAGTTACATTAGTCTCATCGTCGTCGACACTGGAGTCAGTATCCGTGTCGACATCTGTGTCTGCCATCTGAGGTAGCGGGCGTTTTAGAGCCCCTGATGGCTTTTGAGACGCCTGGGCAGGCACAGGCTGAGAAGCCGGCTGTCCCATATTTGGTATGTCGTCAAACCTTTTATGTAAGGAGTCGACACTGTCACGTAATTCCTTCCACATAACCATCCACTCAGGTGTCGGCCCCGCAGGGGGTGACATCACATTTATAGGCATCTGCTCCGCCTCCACATAAGCCTCCTCATCAAACATGTCGACACAGCCGTACCGACACACCGCACACACACAGGGAATGCTCTGACAGAGGACAGGACCCCACAAAGCCCTTTGGGGGGACAGAGAGAGAGTATGCCAGCACACACCAGAGCGCTATAATAATACAGGGATTAACTGAATTATTTCCCCTTATAGCTGCTATATAAGTTATACTGCGCCTAAATTTAGTGCCCCCCCTCTCTTTTTTACCCTTTGTAGCTTGATACTGCAGGGGAGAGCCAGGGAGCGATCCTTCCAGCGGAGCTGTGAGGGAAAAATGGCGCCAGTGTGCTGAGGGAGTTAGCCCCGCCCCTTTTCCGGCGGACTTCTCCCGCTTTTTTCAGGAATTCTGGCAGGGGTAATTTATTACATATATAGCCTCTGGGACTATATATTGTGATGATTTGCCAGCCAAGGTGTTTATATTGCTGCTCAGGGCGCCCCCCCCAGCGCCCTGCACCCATCAGTGACCGGAGTGTGAGGTGTGCATGAGGAGCAATGGCGCACAGCTGCAGTGCTGTGCGCTACCTTGTTGAAGACCGAGGTCTTCTGCCGCCGATTTTCCGGACCACTTCTTGCTTCTGGCTCTGTAAGGGGGACGGCGGCGCGGCTCCGGTACCGAACGATCGAGGTCGGGTCCTGTGTTCGATCCCTCTGGAGCTAATGGTGTCCAGTAGCCTAAGAAGCCCAAACTATCTCCAGTCAGGTAGGTTCGCTTCTTCTCCCCTTAGTCCCTCGCTGCAGTGATCCAAAGCTACACAAAATCTGCTATAAGCGCCTAATCAGATTGTTTTCAAAACGACATCATGAGCGCTGCCAAAAAAGCACCGTGTATATGCTTTAAAAAATGCCAAGGAACAAAGAGAAAGGATTGGCTGCGCTTATAATGTAGTAAAGAAACTTTGTTAATGGAGAGCTGACAAACGTAATCATAATGAATAAAAGATTTTATTAAAATATTAGTATACCAATGAAATTAGAAACACAATATTTAAAAAAAAATAATGCATATAAGTATGCTCTGAGCTGACCCTATATATTGAGCAGCAAGTAACAATATTCACACAATGGATTAGTGATACGTAATAGCGATAAGAAATAAAATAACATAACATGTGACATTCGTATGGCTACTCACTAAAATTGTATCATTCACAAGAATAATTAGACTGCACACTATCTAAAAGTACAGAGGCAGCATGTACTTTAAGATTCAGAAAAGTCCCGGCAGCAGGTGTTTTAATTGAGGAAGATATTGTAATTACCTCTCCTGGGCTGTTAATGCCGGGCGTCCCCGGTATTATCCACTATAGCCTTTTCTGTAGATTGATGAGGAAGGTAAATTGGAAAAAATTGCTCTGATGGGAGCTGTTCCCATATAATGATGGGTATCTGCGTATTAACCGGCTTATTTCTGGATTCTCCCGGGGGCTGGTGAAATCCTTTAAATGCCCACTCATATGCAGGAAGGAGTATGCCGTCCAGTGCCGTTGTTAATGCTGCTGACAGGATACCTGTAGGCGCCATGCATCGGCGTGAGCCAAACCTTCCAGGTATGATAAATCAAGTTCTCTTGCTGAAACCGGAGCGTCCGGAGGCGGAAAGCACCGCTAGCAGCAGAATGAAGGCGCTCAGTGTGAAGCGTTACCCGGAGCAGTTCGTAGCGGATACGTGCAGTGCCTGTGTAGACGGGTCAGCAAACAGAGAAGTGATGGGAGGAGCCTAACGCGTTTCGTCATGATCACGTGACTTTTTCAAAGGAATATCCCCTCCTTAGCATTTCTCTACCTTTATAGTAGTCATGCAACCAGGTGTAATTCATATACAATTAATTGATTGAAAAACAAAAGTCAGCTCTCCATAACATAAACCATGCAGCTATTCCTAAATGCAGACCAAAAAGTCCTCTTTTGGATCAATAGAAAGAAGAAGAATTTGATGAATAAATAAATAAACTATAATATAATAATAATAATAATAAGAATTGAATGAAAAATGGAACAGAAGAGAAAACGGATTATAACAAAATAAATATGCAGACTGGAATCAGCTGCAATATCGAAGTGACAGATAAAGTAATCACAATAGTTAGTTACTGATGTTACATAATACAAGATCTATAATTTATATAGGTACTATCTTAAAGAAGCAAGGTACTATCTTAAAGAAGCAAGTAGTTACAATGGGACCAAATAGATTTGAATTACTATCCTAAGAATCTTAATATTTAACCATTTCGTTATTAATTGATTTTTATATATATAATATATATGTGTCCTTACCAATATTTTATATATAGGAAAAATTTGATATCAACCGAGGGAACAAGAGATTACAATAAAACCAGGTAGATTTAGATTATTAACCCAAAATTTCTGGTATTTACTAGTTACATTAATAACTTGATTTTATATATATATCCCTACCTAATGAATGGAGCCATTGGGTCGGAGAACAAGGGTCCCCCCAAAACAATTATGTATCTACCCCAACATTAAGGATCAAACTCTATGGTTTTATTAAGACCATTTTAATATCCCTACCTAATGAGTTACATAAGGACTGAATGGTGTTGTAGATTATTTTTTACAACCACTTGCATCCACCCTTCCATCACATATTAAAGACACTACATCTTTTTTAAATTCTATTGCGAGGATTAAGTGGAAGAATTCATATTTTTTTATGACCTGTGATGTACAGGCACTATATTCAAACATTCCTCACAATAAAGGGATTACCATTGTTGCTCAATATCTTTCTAAATCCAACACATTATCTAAAGACTTACAAGAATTCATTCTGGCTTCTATTAAATTTATTTTGTCGCACAATTATTTTTTATTTAATCACCAATTCTTTTTACAAATCCTTGGGACGGCCATGGGTACGAGGTTCGCGCCCAGCTTCGCCAACCTATACATGGGAGCGTTTGAAGACGCGCATGTTTGGGGGCGGAGCTTGGGCGCGGACCTCGTATACTATGGCCGTTACATAGATGACCTTTTTTTTATTTTTGATGGAGATATTGACCTTTTTTTCTGATTTTTCCTCACTTTTAAACAATAATGAATTTAATTTGTCCTTCACTTGCACTGCGGACAGGTCTTCCATCTCCTTCCTCGATATCTCCCTCACTATAATTGATGGAGTCATTTCGACGAAAACTTTCAGAAAAGAAGTAGACAAATATAATTTTTTACTTTATGATAGCTCACACCATAAACCTTGGATTAGGAATATCCCATGTGGCCAGTTACGACGCATCAGGCGTAATTGTAGTGAGTGTCATAATTATACGGTTCAGGCTGATGAATTATCCCAATCACTATGTGAAAAAGGCTATCCTTCAGAGCTGATTCAAGAAGCTCGTACACGTGTGAATCAGATTGAGAGGGAAGACTTATTACATTACAAACAGGACGATTGTAAATTTAAACAGGATCAACAGCATTTTTTTTCTCAATATAATAATTCTTCTTCAAAAATCAGAAATATTATTTCTAGTAATTTTCCGATTCTGTTAACTGATCCAATCTTAAAGACAGAAATCGGTGATAAACCATCAATTATCTTCAAACGATCTGCCAGTTTGCAACAGCAACTTGCCCCCAGCTTTTTTGTGAATAAAAGAACTACGAGACAATCCAATGTCTCCCTTAATTCAACACAGTGGCTAACAAAAGTAAAAGGGTGTTACAAATGTGGTTCTAACCATTGCATAACCTATGATTTCATACAGAATAAAACAAAAAAAATTTCTTCAATAGATAATATTTCTTTCAGTATTAACTCTTATATCAACGGTAATAGTTTTTTTGTTATATATTTACTAACTTGTAGCTGTCAACTCATGTATGTGGGGCATACTACTCGCAAATTAAAAATCAGATTTCTGGAGCATAGGCGTAACATACTCAAGGGGCATCTCTTTCATAGTGTCTCCAGACATTTTGCTGAATTTCATCATAAAAATCCACAAAACATTCATATCATAGGGATTGAAGCTATCCCATTCACTCCAAGAGGGGGAGATAGGTACAGGAAACTTTGCCAACGTGAACATTTTTTGATCCATAAATTAAGGACCCTTGTCCCTAACGGTCTCAACGAAACCATAGAGTTTGATCCCTAGTGCAAGGTTAGATGTACAACTATTTGGGGGGACTTTTGTTCTCTGACCCGATGGCTCCATTCTTCTTTTTCCTTCTTCTTTTTCCTCATGGGCACCCCACCATTCAGTCCTTATGTAACTCATTAGGTAGGGATATTAAAATGGTCTTAATAAAACCATAGAGTTTGATCCTTAATGTTGGGGTAGATACATAATTGTTTTGGGGGGACCCTTGTTCTCCGACCCAATGGCTCCATTCTTCTTTTTTTCATGGGCATATAGTCCTTTATGTAATTCATTAGGTAGGGATATATATAAAATCAAGTTATTAATGTAACTAGTAAATACCAGAAATTTTGGGTTAATAATCTAAATCTACCTGGTTTTATTGTAATCTCTTGTTCCCTCGGTTGATATCAAATTTTTCCTATATATAAAATATTGGTAAGGACACATATATATATATATATATATATATATAAAAATCAATTAATAACGAAATGGTTAAATATTAAGATTCTTAGGATAGTAATTCAAATCTATTTGGTCCCATTGTAACTACTTGCTTCTTTAAGATAGTACCTTGCTTCTTTAAGATAGTACCTATATAAATTATAGATCTTGTATTATGTAACATCAGTAACTAACTATTGTGATTACTTTATCTGTCACTTCGATATTGCAGCTGATTCCAGTCTGCATATTTATTTTGTTATAATCCGTTTTCTCTTCTGTTCCATTTTTCATTCAATTCTTCTTCTTATTATTATTATATTATAGTTTATTTATTTATTCATCAAATTCTTCTTCTTTCTATTGATCCAA
This sequence comes from Pseudophryne corroboree, assembly GCF_028390025.1. Classification (NCBI taxonomy): domain Eukaryota; kingdom Metazoa; phylum Chordata; class Amphibia; order Anura; family Myobatrachidae; genus Pseudophryne; species Pseudophryne corroboree. The sequence continues at coordinate 61,106,959 of NC_086450.1, read as the reverse complement.
AAGAGGACTTTTTGGTCTGCATTTAGGAATAGCTGCATGGTTTAAGTTATGGAGAGCTGACTTTTGTTTTTCAATCAATTAATTGTATATGAATTACACCTGGTTGCATGACTACTATAAAGGTAGAGAAATGCTAAAGAGGGGATATTCCTTTGAAAAAGTCACGTGATCGTGACGAAACGCATTAGGCTCCTCCCATCACTTCTCTGTTTGCTGACCCGTCTACACAGGCACTGCACGTATCCGCTACGAACTGCTCCGGGTAACGCTTCACACTGAGCGCCTTCATTCTGCTGCTAGCGGTGCTTACCGCCTCCGGACGCTCCGGTTTCAGCAAGAGAACTTGATTTATCATACCTGGAAGGTTTGGCTCACGCCGATGCACGGCGCCTACAGGTATCCTGTCAGCAGCATTAACAACGGCACTGGACGGCATACTCCTTCCTGCATATGAGTGGGCATTTAAAGGATTTCACCAGCCCCCGGGAGAATCCAGGAATAAGCCGGTTAATACACAGATACCCATCATTATATGGGAACAGCTCCCATCAGAGCAATTTTTTCCAATTTACCTTCCTCATCAATCTACAGAAAAGGCTATAGTGGATAATACCGGGGACGCCCGGCATTAACAGCCCAGGAGAGGTAATTACAATATCTTCCTCAATTAAAACACCTGCTGCCGGGACTTTTCTGAATCTTAAAGTACATGCTGCCTCTGTACTTTTAGATAGTGTGCAGTCTAATTATTCTTGTGAATGATACAATTTTAGTGAGTAGCCATACGAATGTCACATATGTTATGTTATTTTATTTCTTATCGCTATTACGTATCACTAATCCATTGTGTGAATATTGTTACTTGCTGCTAAATATATAGGGTCAGCTCAGAGCACACTTATATGCATTATTTTTTTTTAAATATTGTGTTTCTAATTTCATTGGTATACTAATATTTTAATAAAATCTTTTATTCATTATTATTACGTTTGTCAGCTCTCCATTAACAAAGTTTCTTTACTACATTATAAGCGCAGCCAATCCTTTCTCTTTGTTCCTCGCTGCAGTGAGTCTGTTGCCAGCAGATCTCACTGTAAAATTAAAAACCTAAAATATACTTTCTTTCTAGGAGCTCAGGAGAGCCCCTAGTGTGCATCCAGCTCAGCCGGGCACAAGATTCTAACTGAAGTCTGGAGGAGGGTCATAGTGGGAGGAGCCAGTGCACACCAGTTAGACCTAAAGCTTTCTTTATAGTTGTGCCCAGTCTCCTGCGGAGCCGCTATTCCCCATGGTCCTTACGGAGTCCCAGCATCCACTTAGGACGTCAGAGAAATACTGTGGTGTGTGTAGGGAACAGGGGGGATAGGGCTAATGGCGACTTGTGTTGTTAAAAGATAAATATATGTGTACTATGGTAATTTTATAAAAGTGCAGAATTCTTAAGAGCCAGTATTAGTATAAGAGTAAATAGAACGATTTTAATACACAGAAGGGTACAGGATAAAAAATACAATAAAAAAATATAATAAAAAATGAGTATATAAGAAAAAATTATTTAAAAAATCAACGCAGGTATATTATAGGAGATCAGACTTATAGTATCAATGGAGGTCCTTTAGGACTTCATCAATATATTTATGTATTAGCGCCTTGTTATATCAGGTCTCTATCTTTTTGTATAAGGGGGGTAATTCTGAGTTGATCGCAGCAGGAACTTTGTTAGCAGTTGGGCAAAACCATGTGCACTGCAGGGGAGGCAGATATAACATGTGCAGAGAGAGAGAGATTTGGGTGTAGTGAGTTAAATCTGCAATCTAAATTGCAGTGTAAAAATAAAGTAGCCAGTATTTACCCTGCACAGAAACAAAATAACCCACCCAAATCTAACTCTCTCTGCAAATGTTATATCTGCCCCCCTGCAGTGCACATGGTTTTGCCCAACTGATTAAAAATTTCCTGCTGCGATCAACTTGGAATTACCCCCATGGTTCCTGTGTTTAAAAGCGGTGACATTTAATTAGAGGCTTGTGATATTTTGGCTGCTTTGCTCCACTGTGGTGAACCCTCCAGAACAATTTTCCCCTTACTACAACAGAATTAATGCTGTTATTCCAGCAAAAGATGGTTTTATCAAGAAATAGTCTGCAGGATATGAATACTTACACAAGCACATGTATTTTAACTTATCCAAAATGATTTTATTTAAAAAAAATATATATATATTTTTTCCTTTGATATTTGTAAAAAAAAAATGTTTAAAAAATATTGGAACAGCGGTCAGCACCATTGGGACATCGGAAACATAGCAACCATCGTGACTTTCCTTTTCACAGCTGCGCAGCCACATGGTATACACTGGGCGAACTGGAGCGGAAGGGTACTATTGTCTGCAGCCGCCGGGTGGGAGGTCCTGCCATGCTGGCCAATCAGAAGTGATCAGCAGCAATGCATACACTGGGGGAGGGTACAGCTGCAGGAAGTTTCTCTTCCCTGCAGCTGCACACACTTATGTACCTGACTGGTCACATCGTGTGCGCCCAGATCAGATAAGGCACTTGCTTGTGTGGTCATATCTGATGTGACCATGCCAGGCAAGTGGTTAAATTACATTATATTTTTTTGTAAGCAGATGGACGAATTTACAAAACAAAAAAACAAAAAAGCTGTAAGGAAATACCGGAGGAAGCCCTGTCATAATAACAACACTATCCAGACCTATTTTTCCGGAAAAATAGGTTCAGGAACTACGGGGTCTCTGGGGGATGAAGTTATTAAAAAGTTATAGATAAATAGATAGAGATGATAGATAGATAGATAGATAGATAGATAGATAGATAGATAGATAGATAGATAGATAGACAGACAGACAGATAGGTTTTTTTTTTAGTTTAGCATGGCGCTCAAAATGGACTTTAAAATAAAACTTAACTTACGGAAAATACATTTTGGCCCAGGAGAGGTTCAGGAACCCAGTTCCTGATGTAAATACCAAATTGCTTTCCTAACAAATATTTAAAATGCCCGCTCTAATATATACTGCAGACGCCAGGCGCATCTTATTACCATATACGATAAAAGTGCGCTGTACATCTCAAAACACTACATCCCTCAAGAGAAAAGAATACACCAACACATTGGGGTAAATTTACTAAGATTCGTATTTTCCCGTTTGAGGTCAAAGTTCAATCACGAATGACATCGAAAGTGTAAATATGCAACTTTTTGAATTGATTACGACTAATTTACTAAGCTGCCGTATTCTGCATTTTCGGTTTTTCCGATGTCGATGTCATTCGTTTTTTTAGGCAGTGTTTTACGTGAGTGACTTGTAAAACACTGCCGACTTTAATACAATGAATCTCGGCCGGATCTGAGAGATCCGTGCAGGGCTTCATTGTGCACCTTGTAAAAAAAAAAAAATGTTTAAACTTAAAAAAAATTTTGCGTGGGGTCCCCCCTCCTAAGCCAAACCAGCCTCGGGCTCTTTGAGCTGGCCCTGGTTGCAAAAATATGGGAAAAAAATTGACAGGGGTTCCCCCATATTTAAGCAACCAGCACCGGGCTCTGCGCCTGGTCCTGGTTCCAAAAATACGGGGGACAAAAAGCGTAGGGGTCCCCCGTATTTTTGAAACCATCACCGGGCTCCACTAGCTGGACAGATTATGCCACAGCCGGGGGTCACTTTTATACAGTGCCTTGCGGCCGTGGCATCAAATATCCAACTAGTCACCCCTGGCCGGGGTACCCTGGGGGAGTGGGGACCCCTTCAATCAAGGGGTCCCCCCCCAGCCACCCAAGGGCCAGGGGTGAAGCCCGAGGCTGTCCCCCCCATCCAATGGGCTGCGGATGGGGGGCTGATAGCCTTTGTGAAAAGTGTTTGATATTGTTTTTAGTAGCAGTACTACAAGGCCCAGCAAGCCTCCCCCGCAAGCTGGTACTTGGAGAACCACAAGTACCAGCATGCGGCGGAAAAACGGGCCCGCTTGTACCTGTAGTACTACTACTAAAAAAATACCCCAATAAAGACATCACACACACACCTTGAAAGTATAACTTTAATACATACATGCACACCAACATACATACATACTTACCTATGTTCCCACGCAGGTCGGTCCTCTTCTCCAGTAGAATCCATGGTGTACCTGTAGAAAAAATTATACTCACATAATCCATGGTTGAAGGCTCCTCTGCTTGTAATCCTTTTGTAATCCACGTACTTGAAAAAATAAAAAAACGGATACCCGACCACGAACTGAAAGGGGACCCATGTTTTCACATGGGTCCCCTTTCCCCGCATGCCAGAAACCCCCTCTGACTGATGTCTAAGTGGGTTTCTTCAGCCAATCAGGGAGCGCCACGTTGTGGATCCCTCCTGATCGGCTGTGTGCTCCTGTACTGTCTGACAGGCGGCACACGGCAGTGTTACAATGTAGCGCCTATGCGCTCCATTGTAACCAATGGTGGGAACTTTCAGGTCTGCGGTTGACCGAAAGTGACCTAACCGCTGACCTGAAAGTTCCCACCATTGGTTACAATGGAGCGCATAGGCGCTACATTGTAACACTGCCGTGTGCCGCCTGTCATACAGTACAGGAGCACACAGCCGATCAGGAGGGTGCCACAACGTGGCGCTCCCTGATTGGCTGATGGAACCTTCTTGGACTTAAGTCAGAGGGGGTTCCAGGCATACGGGGAAAGGGGACCCATGTGAAAACATGGGTCCCCTTTCAGTGCGAGGTCGGGTATCCGTTTTTTTATTTTTACAAGTACGTGGATTACAAAAGGATTTACCGAGGAGCCTAAAACACTGGATTATGTGAGTATAATTTTTTCTACAGGTACACCATGGATTCTACTGGAGAAGAGGACCGACCTGCGTGGGAACATAAGGTAAGTATGTGTATATGGAGGTGTGGATGGATGTATTAAAGTTATTCTTTCAAGGTGTGTGTGTGTTGTCTTTATTGGGGTATTTTTTTAGTAGTAGTACTACAGGTACCAGCGGGCCCATTTTTCTGCCGCATGCTGGTACTTGTGGTTCTCCAAGTACCAGCTTGCGGGGGAGGCTTGCTGGGCCTTGTAGTACTGCTACTAAAAACAATATCATTCACTTTGAACAAAGGCTATCAGCCCCCCATCCGCAGCCCATTGGATGGGGGGGACAGCCTCGGGCTTCACTCCTGGCCCTTGGGTGGCTGGGGGGGGACCCCTTGATTGAAGGGGTCCCCACTCCCCCAGGGTACCCCGGCCAGGGGTGACTAGTTGGATATTTGATGCCACGGCCGTAAGGCACTGTATAAAAGTGACCCCCGGCTGTGGCATTATCTGTCCAGCTAGTGGAGCCTGATGCTGGTTTCAAAAATACGGGAGACCCCTACTCTTTTTGTCCCCCGTATGTTTGGAACCAGGACCAGGCGCAGAGCCCGGTGCTGGTTACTTAAATATGGGGGAACCTCTGTCAATTTTTTTCCCATATTTTTGCAACCAGGGCCGGCTCAAAGAGCCCGAGGCTGGTTTGGTTTAGGAGGGGGGACCCCACGCATTTTTTTTTTTGAAAATTTATAACATTTCCCCACCCTTCCCACTGAAAAACATGCACGGATCTCATGGATCCGTTCATGCCTATACAAATACGGGATAAAAAAGCAGGTCTGTTTTTTTTAGCACTTTTTCACGATTTGTATTTTAGCACGGCAGTGTTTGGCTATTGTCGGCAGTGTTTGTGTTTTGCACTTTTTAGTAAATTCCCGATTTCTACCAAATTGCAGGCGTATTTGACCGATGGTGTATTGATTCGTGATTTTTTCCTAGGACTTCCAAAATATTACGAATGCCCTCATCACTGCCGTGATTTTTGCTTAGTAAATTACCGAGATGACACTTTGAAGAAAAAACGGCATCTCGGTCAAAATCGGGACCTTAGTAAATATACCCCTGTGTCTGGGTTCCAAAGCTCATTGATGTATATATTTGTTATTAAAAGGTTATGTATTCAATATATCATAATGTACAGTATATATATATATATTCTGTGATTTCCACATGCAGCCAAATCTCTCCCAGGATCTATTCTGTGAGACCTATTGAGGAAGCCACACCACTTATACTTTTGAGATTGTTAAACAAGCTATATAATTCTTGAATTTTGTTGTACGTTGGTCTACATCCGAATCAGAAATAGTCTTGAATTTAAAATTGGACACCACACTTTAGGTAGTTTGCAAAAATGCCGACATATGGTTGTCAGCACTCCTAAGAGATTATAACTAATAGTATTCCTAGGCGACCCTGTAAGGATTTACGCCCAATTAGTTTTAAGGTAGTTTATACAAAACACCATTATCCAACCGATTACACATTTAAGAAGGAATGCCTCTTAAGCTCTAATCAGGAGCCCTGATATAAGAGCTTCATCCACTAAGTCCAGATATAGGAGATTCTGAATAATCGTACATTAGAGGTTATGATCCTTTATATTAATTCATCATGAGCAAATTAGCCTTTTCCTATATTCGTTACCCCTGATGAAGTCGATAAGACGAAACGTGTTGGGTTTGTCAGTCAGAGAATCACAACCTAGTCTGTAAAGATACTCCCTGTCGAGCTCACACCTTGCAAAAGGTGAGGGGATATCTAGATTCCACCTTACAAATGTGTTGGCTGTGTACTCTTTTAGTTGCATTTTATTGACACAATTTTATACTTTGAACTGTGTATACGTTATTAAAATAACTTTTTACTAATTGGCCTGTTGGCCTCTTGTTTGGGTGACTATTTGGTGAGGGGTGTCTGTTACAGATCCCCAGATTTAAATACCCTCCAGTCTACATTCCGACGAAAATAATGCTGGAAGAACTGTGTAATTACATTCCACTTTAGCGCACTTGGGAATTTGTGTTTATTCATATATATATATATTTACATGGTTACAATTTATACAGTAAGCAGTTAATACAAACTAAATCAAATACATACAGTTACAGGCCAGCATACAATACCATTCCCTCAATGCATCCTCCGCTCCATATATCTCTCTCTCTCAGCAAATAAATACAGGAACTGATCTGGCAACATCTCCACCATCGTCTGGGACAAAACAGCAACTCCTGTGTGTCTGATCAGCAATGTGCTATCTAGTTTGGGGGAGTGCCCACATCTAGTCTAAGGGAGGGAACTTTCTCATTCATGATGAGTCACTGGTCTGTTCGTATGCTAACAAAGTTCAGCCTTGAAGACATCAAAAGGGCTGGCCTGAGTTTCCTGTCCACCAACTGCTTGGAATGTCCATTGTTCTAATAAGAGTGACTTTAGCTTTCATACATTTAATCATAACTACTTGTTGCAATGTCCTACAACTTAATAACAAGTATCAAATGAATCTACACATTAATCTGGTTACTGTAATACCAAGCACGACATGTCTATCTTGCTCTGCTCCAATAATACACATACATGACGTTACTCCATTATGTAATTTTAAATCATTATGATGTCTGGCGTTTGATATGTTATAATTATGTGCTGTATGAAATATGTGTCGAACCTATCTCTGTGGCATGTCTGTGTAAATGCATATGTTCTTAGCCAAAAGATGTAAATCTGCACAGGATATGACAATTGTGATTCAGTGGATTGGAAATATTATTACATCAACGTAAAAGCCTACTATAATAATTAGTTCAGCAAGTGGTTGGTGGTGCTCCCGGAAAATAGTTATAACAACTATGAAACAACGGAAGCTCCCGGGAGAGTTCAAGGGAAATCGCCTCCGACTTCAGCCTCAGACATATCGCTGTAGTGTATGGGGCCCTTAACACCACGGGAGTGGCAGGTATGTCTAAGTCGTTGGAAGAGGTATCACAGATGTTCAGTAGCTATGTGACAGACCTTTTCCCTAAAGTGTTCTCCCCCGTACCTTGGCCCTCATTCCGAGTTGATCGCTCGTTATTTTTCATCGCATCGCAGTGAAATTTCGCTTAGTGCGCATGCGCAATAGTCGCACTGCGACTGCGCCAAGTAACTTTGCTATGAAGATAGGATTTTTACTCATGGCATTTTCTTTGCTCCGGCGATCGTAGTGTGATTGACAGGAAATGGGTGTTACTGGGCGGAAACACGGCGTTTTAGGGGCGTGTGGATGAAAACGCTACCGTTTCCGGAAAAAACGCAGGAGTGGCCGGAGAAACGGGGGAGTGTCTGAGCGAACGCTGGGTGTGTTTCTGACGTCAATCCAGGAACGACAAGCACTGAACTGATCGCACAGGCAGAGTAAGTGTGGAGCTACTCTAAAACTGCTAAGTAGTTTGTGATCGCAATAATGCGAATACATCGGTCGCAATTTTAGGATGCTAAGATACACTCCCAGTAGGCGTAGGCTTAGCGTGTGTAACTCTGCTAAATTCGCCTTGCGACCGATCAACTCGGAATGAGGGCCCTTGTCTGTAGTACCTTGCATGTGTGACACTCTGAAATGGACCCCTGTTATCTGGATGTATGGGGTTATATGTATATAGGCACTATCACTCCTTGACGGAGACAACCTTAGTGAGACCCCTAAATGAACCCCCTTCTCACTAGCCGGCCCAGTAACCCTGATGGGGTTAATACCCCTCCTCATCACTCTCACTGGATGACGTCAGTGGCAGCCCTGACACAGGGGACACAGGGACCCAGAGAATTCCAGCAGTAGCTCCTCAGAGCGGGAAGGCTAGGGTGCTAATTGGCCGCCACGGAGCGGGAATCGAAGAGGCCAGGATCGCACCTGTGGTGGGAGGAGGAGCCGCGCTGTGGAGAGCCGAGCCGCCGCTGAAGTAATGGGAGCCAGAGGTCGAGCACCACCGCCAGCGTGAACATGTACCTGAGGGGACTGGAGAAAGTAAGGCACCGCGGTTAGGATGAATCCCATTGCTGAGGAGAGCCGTGTCCGTCGCTGAGAGGGAGAGAGGTGCGCGCTCCTGAGGGAGCGGGAGAGTTTCGCCTGTAGCGTGGAGTGTGGACTCCGCCGCAGAGCCAGCCAGGGTGCGTGTGGTCGGCTGAGCCCTGAAACAATCGAGGAGGAGGAGAGAGCCACCGGGGACCGAACTGCTGAAGGCTTAACCGCGGTGCAGGTGAGAGCTGTCAGCTCCAGAGACACCAGAGAGGGAGAGCAGGACCTCGCTGTGTTGCACCACAGAAGGCAGAAGCCGGAGGAAGTCTGCAATCTGAGGTGTCAGCGTCTGACAGGTACTTACCACCCTTACCTACCTAAATCACCAGCCGATTTCCCACTGGGTCCCAGCTACAGTGATCACCTGTCCCTCCAAGCCCTTGCCTAACTGTGTGCTCCTACCCTGCAGCCTATGATTATTTAGAGACTGAGGCACTCCTCATTTTTCATCAGAGTGAGTCCCTTATTCATTTATGCATGTACCATGAAATGTTAGGTAGATACTTAAGAGAGTTATTAAGTCCTTCTGCTCCCTAAGTCAGCACTAACCTACAAATAGAATAAATTACTCAATTGTGCAAGGATTGATGAGATTGTAAAAGAGCCAGCACTGGAAGAGAGATACTCAGCAAAGGGACTTACTCCATTACAGTGCTGTAGGACTCTTTTGCTATCCCTGTATGCTTGCTCCTTGCTTTGAAAGAACTGTGCTACCCTGTTGGAGATTCTAACTACTTGTGAGTTTATCTGTAGGCAGAACTGTGTTGTGAGCTGTACTCCTACCATCTGCCAAACTCTGCTTGCTTTTGTTAAACACACTTGCCTGAAATTATTTACCTCATGCACTTCAACTGAACCCTGCTGTCTGCTTGTTAATAGATGACTGACCAACTTACCTGCAAAGCTTACTCTTTATGCTAAAGGTACTTTTAAAACTTGATACCCGGGCTGATTAAAGAGACAGACACTGTCACTCCTTCCCCTGCAGATTCAGTTAAGCAAAGACACAGACGTGACTACAGCTTGCATTATAACAGAACTCTGCTACTCCGCATTTATGAACTGTGCTAAATTCTGCTACTCCGCACTACGGAAATGTGCTGTATATATATTCTGATATTGACTTTCAATTATCAGAATTACCTGCTACCTTTAAAACTGTGGATTATAAAGGGTTCATAATCTTAGCAAATAAATTGACTCCTGTGCTGCCCAGGTTTAGCTACTGTACTAGGTACACGACTTAGTTACCAGCAGCTTATAGCTATAACTAAGGTTATACTGCCATCGGGGGGCCGTATTAGAGTATTACAAGTTACCAGCATATTAATGCCTATGTAAATGGTATACTGATTTGTTTGATTGCACACTGTGACATCATCTTCGCAACAGTATCGTATCTCTTTATGTGCATCGTTTTCTTTATATTCTGAATTGTATTTGCTTTTAAGCAAACAATCTTACAGCAGTGACCAGTTTGTTCCCGGATTATAAACCTTTATGTCACCGTCCTAAAGTGTGGTGACTATTGTATTGGGTCCTCTGGGGTTGGGGTTCCTTGTCCCTCTGCCTAGGGTTCCAGCAGTGAGATCCGGTCTAGGAGGTGATTCCGGGTGAAGAATCCAAGTACGTCCACCGACACCTGTACTTGTAACAACACTCCATCTTATTTACCTGTTACACATGGAGTTAGGATAGATTGATACGCAGCAGGAATGTATAGACAGCAATTCTAACAGGATGTCTTTTTATTGAGCCACAATGAACTCTTGATTAAAGAAGATGATTAATTATTTGTCAAAAATTAGACAATCACAAGAATAAGATGGCATTAAAGAAGATTAGCAAATCCCAGTTGACCATAGCTTACAATACTCTAGAACGTTTATCAATTCAATAGGACAATCAATCTAATCACAGATATACTGTATGCATCTTCCAACAACACAGCAGTAATGAGGGTGATAAGGACTGTGATGAAAAATATGATTCTCAATGACAGTTTCTATATTCCTAACTCTCCCTAATAATGATGTTTCAATCTTCACTGGCAAATGACGTTGGAGCTCTCTTTTGATTCTGAAGTGCCACAGTTTTACAATGGAGTGGTAATGGCACTTGTAAAGTAGATTAGTCCTGGGTTTTAATAGAAATGTCACTGTGAGTCAGTTATAACTGTATTCAAATAAGGGGCTAGTTTTTAGTTTGTAAGCTGCTGTTTTAGGGACTGGTGATGACCCTTCTCTCCATACAATAATGTGCACTGGGTGTAACTAAGGGACAACTGGGCCTGGCACTTGCCCACTTGTAGCCCACCACACCAACAGTGTCTGTGTACTCACTCCAATCTTCTGCTATAGTTACTTCCATTGGTTGGACATGTCTCAGCGGTTCTCAGCATTACAAGATGGCTGCGGTGTCTGCACCTTTCAATAGGCCTGGAGATGTCCGGTCCCAGGCTGCAACATCTAATGCATGATCTCCGGTTCTCTGCACTATGGTAGCACCAGCTGCTTCAGCTCTACAATGCTGCTCTTCACCACCCAGCGTGACCACCCGGTTTGCTCCATCTTGTCAGCTCCCGCTCCACTCCTCTCAGCGTGTCCAGCCCTACAATGGCTTCCTCACAACTCCACCTTCTTCTTCCCACAAGGCACCTCTACTTCCTTGTCCAATCAGCACTCACCAGCTAGAACATGTGACCGGACTCTGGTCTGACCTTAACCCCTTCTGTACTAGCATGACACTGTGAGTCACTTTAAAGGGGCACAAACACACAACTTTCCGGGGTACCACACAACTCAGCTCTAGGCCCCTTAACAGCTGCACTCCCTGCACCTATGATAGCTAAGGCCTTGGGGCCGAAGGCAAAAGCACTCTCTGCCCACCACAAAAAAAATTGATTGTTGCATAAGAACTACTGTATAAAAGTTGGGAATGTAAAAAACTAGAAAACAGTATGAATGTGAAACATTTAAATGAAAAAATTATATACAGCGGTCACATAACTACATCCCTAGAAAACAGCAGTCAAATAGGAAATGTTCCAAATTGCCATGGCAACAAATCATTTAAATCTATTAGTTGTGAAAGGGGCTAGCATACAAGAAGAGGGATAACTAGAGCATTCCAAAAAAAGATGGACCATTACCTGTTACCTGCGTCTGCAGCAGAAGTGCCTGTGTTGAACTTAATATTGTGTGAAGGTGGACAGGCCCTGCCCTGCCTGTCACAAGCATCCTGCCTTCTACACCTCCCATAGCCAGAGGCAGCTAGTGTAGGCCTCACATGAGCCCAGGGCTGGGCACCCTGTGGACACTGACTTTCTCTCATTCAGAGCACCAAAAGGACAGCCAGGAGCAATCAGATGCAGCGCCTGCATTACATCACGCAAAACATTCCCGCACAATTACTTTTTCTGCATAAATGTGATTACATGGCTTCCTAAAGCTTCACATTCCAGCTATGTTCCAGATGTAACTGCAGTCGTACAGTTCTATGAAAATATATAATACACTGTACAAACGTGCACAGAACATATAACTTTCCCACTTGTGCATGGAGCGAGGGTCATATCAAATTGTGTAAATGTGCAAAATGTTCATCTATGACACAGCGCAAATACTCACTGCATGGGCATATTGTGCCCATAACATCTACGCAGCTGGATCCGGGGGCAGAGTTGCTTGTTGCTGGGCACTGGCTACATGGCTGTAGTTATGCACAGTTATTAAGCACTTGTATGATGCCATACTGTCTAGGTCAGGGGTGGGCAATTATTTCAGCTGGGGGGCCGCTTAACACTTCCAGCGAATATTCGAGGGCCACACACAAAATACTCAAAAAGAGATCCCTTTTTACACATTACGGCAGACAGCGTCCCCCTTATTACACATTATGACAGACAGCGTCCCCTTTTTACAGATTACGACAGACAGCACCACCATTTTTATAAATTACGGCAGACAGCGCCCCCGTTTTTATACATTACGGCAGACAGCGCCCCGTTTTTATACATTACGGCAGACAGCGCCCCCGTTTTTATACATTACGGCAGACAGCGCCCCCGTTTTTATACATTACGGCAGACAGCGCCCCCATTTTTATACATTACGGCAGACAGCGCCCCCATTTTTATACATTACGGCAGACAGCGCCCCCTTTTTTATACATTACGGCAGACAGCGCCCCCGTTTTTATACATTACGGCAGATAGCGCCCCCGTTTTTATACATTACGGCAGACAGCACCCCCGTTTTTTTACATTACGGCAGACAGCGCCCCCGTTTTTTTACATTACGGCAGACAACGCCCCCGTTTTTACACATTACGGCAGACAGTCCCTACCCCCCTTTCCCCACCCTCCCCTAAACCTATATAGCAGTCCTTACCCTCCCCCCCCCTCCCCTTCCCCCTCCCCTAAACTCATATAACCGTTTTTAACACCCCTCCCCTGAACTTATATGGCAGCTTTAGCTTTATCCAGGACAGGGGTTTACCTATTTGTCAGTGGCAGACGATCCCCACTGTATGATGATCCGCGCTGCTGCTGCCGCTTCTTCTCCCCGCTGGCCGCCGTTTCTTCTCTCCGCTGGCCGCCGTTTCTTCTCTCCGCTGGCCTCCGCTTGTGCTCCCCGCTGGCCGCTTCTTCTGCTCCGAGTCCCCACTGCAGTGCCCGCCCAGCGCCACCCCCCGTGCCGCCCAGCGCCGCCCAGCGCATGATAGAGGAAATCCCGGTCAGCTGACCCTGTGTCGGCCGCTTGTCATTGCACTCTGGTGGGGCACAGCGGACCAGGCAGGATCGGTCCGCGGGCCGCATCCGGCCTGCGGGCCGCATGTTGCCCACCCCTAGTCTAGGTGAATATATAAATGTTGCATTGCTGGAGATGTGTCATGTGTTGATGGGTATATGAGTGATCATTCATTAGTATGCCTGGTACTTGTAAATAACATAAAGTCAGTCATTCAAATATGTAAAATTAGATTGCTGTAATAAAAAATAACTTATCTATTAAACCTTGTGGTTACAATGAAAACTGGATAATGGGCCTAATGCTGAGTAGATTTTAAACCAGTTTATGAAGTGTAAATAGTCCATATTTGCTCCAAATATCTTCACAAAGGGAATGTACTGTATGCACTATGCATGTATAGGAATGCAGGGCAGCGCACACGTGACACTTGTGCTTCCTTGCACCTGGACCAAGTGCAAGGAAGCACAAAAGTCACGTGTGAGCTGCCCTGCATTCCCATAAATGTATGTGTTCCCTTTGTGACATACTTGCCTACTCTCCTGGAAAGGCCGGGAGGCTCCCGAAAATCAGGTGGCACTCACGGCCCCACGGGGAAGTGGCCAAGTCTCCCGCATGGTGCTCACCCCCCCTCCCCCGCCACACTCCCCCGCTCACTGCATAACACGGTCACAGCGGCATCCCATCACAAATAAGGGGGCGGGACGATGACGCGATCCATACCGCCTCCGTACAGCTTCCTCCATCCCCCTCCTATGTGATCAGGCTGCTCCCTCCCGGAGGGAACAGCCACAGTGTAGGCATACAGTATATGCTTTGTGAGGACACTTCACAAGAAGTCACCATCAAGAGCACTTTTCTTCTTCCAGCTTTCCTACCACTCTTTCCTATCAGAGGCTAAGAAAATAAAACCTAAATGTATACAATTCACTACCCAACCTGCAAAGTCACTGCGTATAGATTATGTTGTAGTTCAGGAGCATAACTAGAGCTTTGTGGGCACCATAGCAAAATCTTGAACGGGCCACAGAAGAGAAAGAGTGAGGGGAGTGAGAGAGAGAGAGAGAGAGAGAGAGAGACTAAAGGTGTCAGGGAGAGAGAGAGGAGTGAGAAAGAGAGGGAGAAGGTGGTCACGGAGAGAGAAGGGATTTCATGGCAAAAGAGGGAATGAGAGAAAGTGATAAGCAAATGAGAGAGAAGGTGTCAGGGAGAAAGAGAGAGAAAGGAGAGGGGATAAAGAGAGAGGGCATTAAGGAGATTGAGTGTGTCAGAGAGAGAGGGTGTTAAAGAGAGAGGGAGGAGCAAGAGAGAGATGGAGGGGAGCAAGCGGAAGTGAGAGAGAGCGAGAGAAAGAGAGGGGAGCAAGACAGAGTGAGGGTGTCAGAGAGAGAGAGAGGGGGCTAGACAGAGGAAGAGAGAGGGTGTCAGGGGAGAGAGAGATAGAGAGAGTGTCAGGGAGAGAGACAGAGTCAGAAATAGTGTCAGGGCGACAGAAAGACAGTGTCAGAGAGAGAACATCAGGGAGAGAGAGAGGCGATCAGGGAGAGAGAGAATGTCAGAGGAAGAGAGGGAGAGACAGACAGTGTCAAGGAGAGAGGGAGAGAGATGGTGTCAGTGAGTGAGAAACTGTCAAGGAGAGAGAGAGAGAGAGACAATGTCAGGGAGGAAGAGAGAGACTGTGTCAGAGAAAGAGAGACAGCATCAGGGAGAGAGACAGTGTCAGGGGGAGAGAGGGAGATACAGTGTCAGAGTGAGAGTGTCAGGGAGAGAGGCAGTGTCAAAGAGAGAGAGTGTAAGGAGGATAGATAGAGACAGTGTTAGGGAGAATGAGGGAGAGAGAGACAGTGTCAGGATGAGAAAGTGAGAGAGACAGTGTCAGTGAGAGAGAGACAATGTCAGGGAGAGACAACCAGTGTAAAGGATAGAGGGAGAGAGAGAGAGACAGTGTCAGGGAGACACAGTGTCAGGAAGAGGGTGAAGGAGAGAGAGAGACAGTGTCAGGGAAAAAGAACAGGAGAGGTACAGTGTCAGGGAGAGAGAGTGGGATAGAGACAGTGTCAGGGAGAGAGACAGTGTCAAGGAGAGAGAGAGAGAGAGTGTCAGGGAGAGAGAGAGTGTCAGAGAGAGTTAGTGTCATGATGAGAGTGATAGAGATCAAAACAGTGTCAGGGAGATAGAGAAAAGATGAGCAAGAGATAGAGAGGGTCAGGGAGAGGGAGGGAGGGGGAGCTAGCAGGAGTGACACTACCTGAGTAAGTACAGCAGTGAGCACAGGTCTCTGATGGGGGTGGGAACTTTTAGGTATTAGGACCCACCCCCTAAATACCCGTGAATCACGGTACTGCTCTACTGCGGAGTGGGCTGGGCCAGGCTGTACCAGTGTTTGCTGCAGTGTGGGTGGAGGGGTGTGTGCTACATTCTGCAGCCATGGGGGGTGGGGGCATACTATCAACGGTACCCATTCTGTCTGGTGGCCGGGGTGAAGGGGGAGCAGCGGGCCTTGGAGGTAGTCCGTGACTGGGTGCAAGGGGAGCTGCGAGACCTGAAAACAGCCCTGGCCCCATAGCAGCTACACCCCTTGCATCCACAGTAAATACGCCACTGTTGTGGTTAACTGTGCTGTATCTACTATATCTGGTACAAAGTTTAGATCGGAGAAGCTTTATGTCATCTTAAGCATCTGTCTCTTGTCCTATAGTCTGGTTTTTTATGATTTATTGAGGCCTAAAACCCAAGGTCTGCAGATTAACCCAGCATGTCACCTAATTTATTGCCCAGCTCCACAGATGCAATAAGATTTAAGGTCCCTTCAAACACATAAAAGAATAGTGTGCTTGATGTATATATAAAAACAAATCATTGTATCATATTATCATATAACACATCTGAGAAGACTGCTGTGCATATTCCTAATCAAGGGAATGGGAAATATCAAATATGTTATCTAACAGCCTGAACATAGTGACCTAACATTAAGACAGTTATATTTATTACTAATGTTTCAGATGCATCTATGGATAAATTCATATTCCATTGATTAGTCTTTTTATTACGGTTATATAGAAATATATATCACAATTATAGAATCCCTGACTGAAGTGTTTTGGCATAAAAGCTGGTTAGAATACACACAACCAGTGCCGGATTAAACCATGTGGAGGCCCTCAGGCAATCGAAAATCTCATGAGCCCCCCTCGCTAATTATCTCCTAATACATTTTCATTTTACCAACCAACAGTCTGCGATCTAGAAACTGTAATGTGAATCTGATTTCTATGGTTTATGTACTTTAAGTTGTTAATGGATACATTACATTAATATAGTATTTTCTCTATAGAGCTTTTAATGTAAAGTTTTCATTTCTTTAAGTTGATTAATTTTTTTCTATCTTTTGGAAACAATTTAAGAAAGCTTGATTGTAATTTTCTTTCAAGATCAAACCAATATTATGTTGATCCATTGTTGCAGCCCCTAAAAGGCGCGAGGCCCATAGGCTGGTGCCTGCTATGCCTATTCAGTAACCCGGCACAGCACTTCTGTTAGTAACATCACAGTGATCGAGGCTGGTGGGCAGGAGAGAATATGTTAAAGTTAATGTAATGATTATTATTATTTATTATTATCCTTTATATGGTGCCACAAGGGATCCACAGGAAAATAGTGACTTACAGTTGAAGACAATATAGGACAAGTACAGGGTAAATAAACATAGCTACAGCAGCAGACGACACTAACATACAGTAAGTATCAGGGAGGCAAAAAAACGCGGGATTTGGTGCTGTAGAAGATGGTTTAAGTAAGCGAAGGATAAGCACATGAGGGTTGAGGACCCTGCTTGTGAGAGCTTACATTCTAAAGGGTAGGGGCAGACAGACAGGAGTGACAGAGATGGGATAGACGGTGAGCATGGAACAGAGGGTTAGGATGAGATTAGGCTGGGTTCGGTAAAGATGTGGGTCTTCAGAGCCCCTTTGAAGTTTTGTAGAGAGGTATAGAGTCTGAAGGGGAGTATAGAGAATTCCAGAGAAAGGGAGCAGCACGTGAGAAATCTTGATGGTAGTAGTGGGAGGAAGTAATCAGTAGGCAGGAGAGGCAGGATTTGAGAAATGTTAATTTTTTTTGGGTGGGGGTCACTTGACCATATGTCAGTTCTTGTTTTCAGTAATACTACTGTCAAACTTGTTTGAAATTAAAATGGTTACTTTATTTTACTTATGTACCCCAGTTAAAAATGTTCTGTCTTTGTGTTCTTAATGAATTAATGTTCAAGGTCAGTTTCAATTTTTACAGTGCTACAGTTAAGGCTTTTAGTTGCTTGCTTAACAGTACCCCTGATTACACAATGCTGAGATTCTAACTTGAGATAGTTCAAACTATAACTGAAAAAAAATATTATTGATGGGAGAACTAGGTAGATAATTGTGAATGTGAGATTTTATTTTGAGAAAGTTTAATCATTTTTATTAAGGTGGTTTTGTTTTGATCAACCTCTTCACAGTGCTAGAGATGTGCACTTGAAATTTTTCGGGTTTTGTGTTTTGGTTTTGGGTTCGGTTCCGCGGCCGTGTTTTGGGTTCGACCGCGTTTTGGCAAAACCTCACCGAATTTTTTTTGTCGGATTCGGGTGTGTTTTGGATTCGGGTGTTTTTTTCAAAAAACCCTAAAAACAGCTTAAATCATAGAATTTGGGGGTCATTTTGATCCCAAAGTATTATTAACCTCAATAACCATTATTTCCACTCATTTTCAGTCTATTCTGAATACCTCACACCTCACAATATTATTTTTAGTCCTAAAATTTGCACCGAGGTCGCTGGATGACTAAGCTAAGCGACCCTAGTGGCCGACACAAACACCGGGCCCATCTAGGAGTGGCACTGCAGTGTCACGCAGGATGGCCCTTCCAAAAAACACTCCCCAAACAGCACATGACGCAAAGAAAAATTAAAGAAAAAAGAGGTGCAAGATGGAATTGTCCTTGGGCCCTCCCACCCACCCTTATGTTGTATAAACAGGACATGCACACTTTAACCAACCCATCATTTCAGTGACAGGGTCTGCCACACGACTGTGACTGAAATGACGGGTTGGTTTGGACCCCCACCAAAAAAGAAGCAATTAATCTCTCCTTGCACAAACTGGCTCTACAGAGGCAAGATGTCCACCTCATCATCATCCTCCGATATATCACCGTTTACATCCCCCTCCTCACAGATTATCAATTCGTCCCCACTGGAATCCACCATCTCAGCTCCCTGTGTACTTTGTGGAGGCAATTGCTGCTGGTCAATGTCTCCACGGAGGAATTGATTATAATTCATTTTAATGAACATCATCTTCTCCACATTTTCTGGAAGTAACCTCGTACGCCGATTGCTGACAAGGTGAGCGGCGGCACTAAACACTCTTTCGGAGTACACACTTGTGGGAGGGCAACTTAGGTAGAATAAAGCCAGTTTGTGCAAGGGCCTCCAAATTGCCTCTTTTTCCTGCCAGTATAAGTACGGACTGTGTGACGTGCCTACTTGGATGCGGTCACTCATATAATCCTCCACCATTCTTTCAATGGGGAGAGAATCATATGCAGTGACAGTAGACGACATGTCCGTAATCGTTGACAGGTCCTTCAGTCCGGACCAGATGTCAGCATCAGCAGTCGCTCCAGACTGCCCTGCATCACCGCCAGCGGGTGGGCTCGGAATTCTGAGCCTTTTCCTCGCACCCCCAGTTGCGGGAGAATGTGAAGGAGGAGATGTTGACAGGTCGCGTTCCGCTTGACTTGACAATTTTCTCACCAGCAGGTCTTTGAACCCCAGCAGACTTGTGTCTGCCGGAAAGAGAGATCCAAGGTAGGTTTTAAATCTAGGATCGAGCACGGTGGCCAAAATGTAGTGCTCTGATTTCAACAGATTGACCACCCGTGAATCCCTGTTAAGCGAATTAAGGGCTCCATCCACAAGTCCCACATGCCTAGCGGAATCGCTCCGTGTTAGCTCCTCCTTCAATGTCTCCAGCTTCTTCTGCAAAAGCCTGATGAGGGGAATGACCTGACTCAGGCTGGCAGTGTCTGAACTGACTTCACGTGTGGCAAGTTCAAAGGGCAGCAGAACCTTGCACAACGTTGAAATCATTCTCCACTGCGCTTGAGACAGGTGCATTCCACCTCATATATCGTGCTGAATTGTATAGGCTTGAATGGCCTTTTGCTGCTCCTCCAACCTCTGAAGCATATATAGGGTTGAATTCCACCTCGTTACCACTTCTTGCTTCAGATGATGGCAGGGCAGGTTCAGGCGTTTTTGGTGTTGCTCCAGTCTTCTGTACGTGGTGCCTGTACGCCGAAAGTGTCCCGCAATTCTTCTGGCCACCGACAGCATCTCTTGCACACCCCTGTCGTTTTTTAAAAAATTCTGCACCACCAAATTCAAGGTATGTGCAAAACATGGGACGTGCTGGAATTTGCCCAGATTTAATGCGCACACAATATTGCTGGCGTTGTCCGATGCCACAAATCCACAGGAGAGTCCAATTGGGGTAAGCCATTCCGCGATGATCTTCCTCAGTTGCCGTAAGAGGTTTTCAGCTGTGTGCGTATTCTGGAAACCGGTGATACAAAGCGTAGCCTGCCTAGGAAAGAGTTGGCGTTTGCGAGATGCTGCTACTGGTGCCGCCGCTGCTGTTCTTGCGGCGGGAGTCCATACATCTACCCAGTGGGCTGTCACAGTCATATAGTCCTGACCCTGCCCTGCTCCACTTGTCCACATGTCCGTGGTTAAGTGGACATTGGGTACAGCTGCATTTTTTAGGACACTGGTGACTCTTTTTCTGAGGTCTGTGTACATTTTCGGTATCGCCTGCCTAGAGAAATGGAACCTAGATGGTATTTGGTACCGGGGACACAGTACCTCCAACAAGTCTCTAGTTGGCTCTGCAGTAATGATGGATACCGGAACCACGTTTCTCACCACCCAGGATGCCAAGGCCTCAGTTATCCGCTTTGCAGCAGGATGACTGCTGTGATATTTCATCTTCCTCGCAAAGGACTGTTGGACAGTCAATTGCTTGGTGGAAGTAGTAAAAGTGGGCTTACGAGTACGACTTCCCCCCTGGGATGACCATCGACTCCCAGCAGCAACAACAGCAGCGCCAGCAGCAGTAGGCGTTACACGCAAGGATGCATCGGAGGAATCCCAGGCAGGAGAAGACTCGTCAGAATTGCCAGTGACATGGCCTGCAGGACTATTGGCATTCCTGGGGAAGGAGGAAATTGACACTGAGGGAGTTGGTGGGGTGGTTTGCGTGAGCTTGGTTACAAGAGGAAGGGATTTACTGGTCAGTGGACTGCTTCCGCTGTCGCCCAAAGTTTTTGAACTTGTCACTGACTTATTATGAATGCGCTGCAGGTGACGTATAAGGGAGGATGTTCCGAGGTGGTTAACGTCCTTACCCCTACTTATTACAGCTTGACAAAGGCAACACACGGCTTGACAAATGTTGTCCGCATTTCTGTTGAAATACTTCCACACCGAAGAGCTGATTTTTTTGGTATTTTCACCAGGCATGTCAACGGCCATATTCCTCCCACGGACAGCAGGTGTCTCCCCGGGTGCCTGACTTAAACAAACCACCTTACCATCAGAATCCTCCTTGTCAATTTCCTCCCCAGCTCCAGCAACACCCATATCCTCCTCATCCTGGTGTACTTCAACACTGACATCTTCAATCTGACTATCAGGAACTGGACTGCGGGTGCTCCTTCCAGCACTTGCAGGGGGCGTGCAAATGGTGGAAGGCGCATGCTCTTCACGTCCAGTGTTGGGAAGGTCAGGCATCGCAACCGACACAATTGGACTCTCCTTGTGGATTTGGGATTTCGAAGAACGCACAGTTCTTTGCGGTGCTTTTGCCAGCTTGAGTCTTTTCATTTTTCTAGCAAGAGGCTGAGTGCTTCCATCCTCATGTGAAGCTGAACCACTAGCCATGAACATAGGCCAGGGCCTCAGCCGTTCCTTGCCACTCCGTGTGGTAAATGGCATATTGGCAAGTTTACGCTTCTCCTCCGACAATTTTATTTTAGATTTTGGAGTCCTTTTTTTACTGATATTTGGTGTTTTGGATTTTACATGCTCTGTACTATGACATTGGGCATCGGCCTTGGCAGACGACGTTGCTGGCATTTCAGCGTCTCGGCCATGACTAGTGGCAGCAGCTTCAGCACGAGGTGGAAGTGGATCTTGATCTTTCCCTAATTTTGGAACCTCAACATTTTTGTTCTCCATATTTTAATAGGCACAACTAAAAGGCACCTCAGGTAAACAATGGAGATGGATGGATACTAGTATACTTATGGATGGACGAGCGACTGCCGACACAGAGGTAGCTACAGCCGTGGACTACCGTACTGTGTCTGCTGCTAATATAGACTGGATGATAATGAGATGAAATCAATATATATATATATATATATAATATCACTAGTACTGCAGCCGGACAGGTATATAATATATATTTATTATGTAATGACTGATGACGGACCTGCTGGACACTGTCAGCTCAGCAGCACCGCAGACTGCTACAGTAAGCTACTATAGTAGTATGTATAAAGAAGAAAGAAAAAAAAAAAACCACGGGTAGGTGGTATACAATTATGGATGGACCAGCGACTGCCGACACAGAGGTAGCTACAGCCGTGGACTACCGTACTGTGTCTGCTGCTAATATAGACTGGATGATAATGAGATGAAATCAATAAATATATATATATATATATATATATATAATATCACTAGTACTGCAGCCGGACAGGTATATAATATATATTTATTATGTAATGACTGATGACGGACCTGCTGGACACTGTCAGCTCAGCAGCACCGCAGACTGCTACAGTAAGCTACTATAGTAGTATGTATAAAGAAGAAAGAAAAAAAAAAAACACGGGTAGGTGGTATACAATTATGGATGGACCAGCGACTGCCGACACAGAGGTAGCTACAGCCGTGGACTACCGTACTGTGTCTGCTGCTAATATAGACTGGATGATAATGAGATGAAATCAATATATATATATATATTATCACTAGTACTGCAGCCGGACAGGTATATAATATATATTTATTATGTAATGACTGATGACGGACCTGCTGGACACTGTCAGCTCAGCAGCACCGCAGACTGCTACAGTAAGCTACTATAGTAGTATGTATAAAGAAGAAGAAAGAAAAAAAAAACGGGTAGGTGGTATACAATATTATATATATATATTATATACAATTATATATATATATATTATATATATTAAACTGGTGGTGATTATTAAACTGGTGGTCAGGTCACTGGTCACACTATCAGCAACTTGCAAGTAGTACTCCTAAGCAGACAATCACAATATATATTATACTGGTGGTCAGTGTGGTCACAATGGCAGTGTGGCACTCTGGCAGCAAGTCCTGCTCTCAGACTCTAACTGCTCCCCACTGTCAGTGTCTCCCCCACAAGTCAGATATACATTATACAGTCACACTATCTATCTATCACTTCAGCAAGTAGTAGTACTCCTCCTAAAGTACTCCTCCTAATGCTCCCCAAAATTACTACTGTGTCTCTCTCTACTCTAGTCTCACTCTCTTCTCTATAAACGGAGAGGACGCCAGCCACGTCCTCTCCCTATGAATCTCAATGCACGTGTGAAAATGGCGGCGACGCGCGGCTCCTTATATAGAATCCGAGTCTCGCGATAGAATCCGAGCCTCGCGAGAATCCGACAGCGGGATGATGACGTTCGGGCGCGCTCGGGTTAACCGAGCAAGGCGGGAAGATCCGAGTCGCTCGGCCCCGTGTAAAAAAAACTGAAGTTCGGGCGGGTTCGGATTCCGAGGAACCGAACCCGCTCATCTCTACTTCACACCCAAATGTGTCACCTATGTTCATGTAAGTTTTGTTGTGACAGTGTCTATATTAGCGGGTTAACGTCTACTGAATTGATAATGATGGAAGAAGAAACGTTGCAATGGTGAAGGGGCAGCATCACCCAAATTGCTGAAGTCCCTGACATGAGACCAGTACAGTTCTACAAGTTAAGGGTGGAGGGTGGTAGTTAAACTTTGTTCTTGTGTGGAACTTTGATATCCATTCTGTATGACAAAGATAGTTAATTATCGCCAGAATATGCAATAAATATTACACTTTATGGGGGACAAACTGAGGTGGGCCATTATGGTTTAATCCATTCTTACTGTGTTGCAGCTCCGACAAACTTATGTGCTAATATGTATACAGTATAAGTGCTAATGTACAGAAGGCAAGCCCCTTATACAATATGACATATACAGAGCTGGCCTTAGCTATAGTCAGGCTAGGCATTTGCCTAAGGCATCCAAGGATGTCCCTGCAGTATCTCATGGTGGGAGGGACAGTCTGCAAACTATCTGTTACTTCCTAAATGTATTCAATCAGTACTTGTATACACTGCTGTTTACATTTGTCAAATAGTATGCACACTGTCCCTTGAACTCCCTCCGACATGCTTCAATGCCCCTGACTTGTGAGAGTTCAGACAGCAGAAGCCCAGTAACTGCAATTCCTGGACCTGTGACATTTTCACCTACTATATAAGGTTATTACTTGATGGCTCCTTATGATACCACGTGTATTTTGAAAGACTGCTCCACATAAATCTGACATCACCTATACCGCTTGTGCACATGGGAGATGGGGACCCTGCTATCCTGTGTCCCTTATCCCTGTGCAAACCCCAGGTGTCTGCAGGGACATAACATGGGCAGTGTTCTCCCCACACTTTATTTCCTAGTCAGTCCATGCCGTAAAATTCCCCTGCCATCCAGCACTGTGACGTGGTCAGTAAATTGCATTGAGCTATTTCTATATGAAACGTCAGTGCAGCGTGACTTTCAGATGCGTCAGACTGGAGAGCAGAGCATATTGCTCCCACTGTATAAAATAAAGGGCATGCAGTTGCCGGGAGTAACAGACACCAGCAAACTGAACAGTGAAGAGAATGGACAGTTGCTACATGTTTGATACTGGTCTTTTTGTATAACCAGCAAGTGTGGCAGTATCTGGACTTTGCTGCCATCTGTGTCCAACCAGCAAGCTAAAATAAAGGATGAGGCTTGCAAAGCACGGCATGCCTTCTGAGGTCACATCCCTTGTATGGGTGCCCCTTTAACGGGTGTGAGCTCAAGCACTCACCCATACTGCCACCCCCATCTCACAAAATGCAGTCACGGATCTAGGGAGCTGCATGGGCGCGCACACACTGACTGCAAGCACACCAGCAAGCAAAAGTAAGTTTTATTTGAAAAAAAGCTACTAGCATTACTAATGTGGGGCATATGTGTAAGGTGAATTGCTGTGTGGAATTATGTGTATTATGGGCATTACTAATGTGGGGCACATGTGTAAGGTGAATTGCTGTGTGGAATTATGTGTATTATGGGCATTACTAATGTGGGGCACATGTGTAAGGTGCATTACTGTGTGGCATTATGTGTATTATGGGCATTACTAATGTGGGGCATATGTGTAAGGTGAATTGCTGTGTGGAATTATGTGTATTATGGGCATTACTAATGTGGGGCACATGTGTAAGGTGAATTGCTGTGTGGAATTATGTGTATTATGGGCATTACTAATGTGGGGCACATGTGTAAGGCGCAATACTGTGTGGAATTATGTGTATTATGGGCATTACTGTGGGGCATTATGCAGGGTTGAACTGGCCCACAGGGCAACCCCCGCCCAGTGGGCCCCATTGCCTGAGTGTTGCTGGGTCAGATGCAGAACTAGCGGCAGTGCTAAGGGGCACTAGCCAAAATTTTGCCTAAGGCATCAAATTTGCTAGGGCCGGCTCTGGAAATATAACCATATGTTCTACTGTCGAGGTGAGAGTATATAACCCTGTGACCTATGAACTGTTTATTTCCAAGTTTTGGTGATTTGTTTCCCCCAAAAGTATACTTTCTCTGTACTTTCATGATGGCACCAGAATAAGGATTACACAGTTTACAGATTGTACGTTTTGTTTTTGAACTCTCCAGAGTGTACTGCAGTGGAAGCACAGCAAGATCTTTACAGGACTGTAAGATCTTATTCTGTTGACAGAAGTGTGGTTAATTGATTAATTCAACAAGGTACAGTACTGTGATCAACCACCAGAGGGAGCCTTTACATTGCAGATTGTCACTTACTAAAGTGAGACAGCGGAGGAAAGGGAAGTTGCTAAATTTTATTCAAATTGAGTTTCACGCCGGAACATTCTGTTTCACAGACGGCGCAAGCACATTTGGAACCCGTTTTTACATATGCTGTGAACTCCATCATTTCCGAAAAAGGGCTGTAAATACAAAGTAACCCCTTTTCTTTCCCACAGGTTTTGCTTTCACATAACTAGTTTTACTAGTGCTCTCTTTATTTATCTTTTATTCACACTTCTGCTGAAAGGACCTAATTCAGATCTGATCGTAGATGTGCTAAATTTAGCACATCTAAGATCAGTTTCACAGACATGTGGGGGGACGCCCAGAACAGGGCTAGTCCGCCCCGCATGTCAAGCTCTAACCCCACCCACCCCCCTCGCACAGGTACAAAAGCATCGCCCAGCGGCGATGCCTTTGTACCTGACGAGTAGCTCCCTGCCAGCGCAGCTCCTGCGTGCTGGCAGGCCGCTACTCGCCATGTCCCGGGTCTCAGCCGCCACAGCCCCCCCAAATGGTCCGGACATGCCTCCGTTGTCCGGACCGCGCCCCGCCAGCAGCGTTCTAACGCCGTTGAGGAGCCCCCTCCCACCCCGCAACCGCCTCTGCCTTTCAGTCAGACAGAGGCGATTCTGATAGCATCTCTCTGGGCTCCCAGGGTGCGCATGTGCAGTGCGGCCGCTGCGCGTGCGCACTCCACAAAGTAATTAATCGCTAGCGCTGCAGCAATGCAGTCTGAATTACCCCCAATGTACCCCACATAACCTTCAATGCCTCCCTATCTAATTACATCCTCTCTGTACAGTATACATAACATCACATAGTTTGTCTTTCTTCACTCTCACACCCTCCTGACACTTGGCCAACATTGCGGGGTTTCATCATACAACCCATTAATAACCTAGCAATCTGGTGGACCAATATGCAATAGATAGCACCTCTCCTTGTGTAGGGATGTAGTTGCTTTACCGACGGTTGGGATCCCGGAGGTCAGAATACCGCCACCGCAATCCCGACCGCTTACAATGCCGGCAGCCGGATGGCCGGCAAACAGGGGCTATTCCCACTCGTGGCTTGACACGCCGGCATTCTGGTGGCCAGAATCCTGTGGTCGGGACGCTGACCTCAGGGATCCCAACCGCCGGCATTACAGCCCCAAAACCTTGTGTATCTATGCCTATTTCCCTATAGATTGTAAGCTTGCGAGCAGGGCCTTCCTCCCTCTATTACACAGTTTTGTTCTATTACTGTTGTACCAATTGTAAAGTGTAACGGAATATGCTGCACTATATAAAAAACTGTTAATAAATAATATATAATGTATCCTGCACTGTACTGTACATGTGGGTCCTCAATCACCTGGTGTTTGTTTGCGGCACATGGCGTGAGCTGGTTGCAGTGACGGAACTAGCGAGCGGTGGGCCCAGGTGCGAGAAAATGCTTTGGGCCCCCCTCATCCCATCCAAGTCCACCCCCTCACCCCTGGAGAGGATCTGGTGAGGGGGACCTGCTCAGGGCCAGAGAAATGGATACCTAGCAACAGTGCCGTAACTAGACATTTTAGCGCTGTGTGCAAGAAACGGCATCGGGGCCCCCCCCAATGTAAAACAGGGGCAGTGCGCGTCGTAGGCGCGCGCAAAAAATATAGAGGCTTGCTTCGTGGGGAAGGGGTGTGGCCACAAAATAATACCAATTCATATAACGGTGCACAGTAGTCTCCATTATTCAAATTATGCCGCACAGTAGCACCACTACACCAGGTAGAGCCCCTTTCATACCTTACAGGGGACAGATTCCCCTTTTTACACATTACGGCAGACAGTGTCCCCCTTTTTACACATTACGGCAGACAGCGTCCCATTTTTGCACATTACGGCAGACAGTGTCCCCTTTTTACACATTACGGCAGACAGCGTCCCCCTTTTTTTTTTACACATTACGGCAGACAGCATGCCCCTTTTTTACACATTACGGCAGACAGCGTCCCCTTTTTACACATTACGGCAGATAGCATCCCCCTTTTTACACATTACGGCAGACAGCGTCCCCCTTTTTACACATTAATGCAGACAGACAGAATATATAGATAGATAGAAAGAATAGATTACACTTACTGTTTCCGCTGGCAGTCAGGATCCTCGGTGCAGCTTCTGGCAGATGATGATCCGATTCCCGGGCAGGGTAGAAGAAGGAGGAGGGAGGGGGAATCGGGAGCCGCAGCAGCGCAATGTAATTGGTGGAGGCGCCGCTGCAGCTGTCCCTCTCCTTCACCATAGGCTGTCCTCTGCCGCTGTGATGAGGGAAGTGCATCCCAGCATTCACAGCGGTGGAGAACAGCCCCCCGTGGCCTCTGCGCTCCTCAGCGGGTGACGGTGGCCCGCAGCACACAGCGGCATGTAATGAGTCAGTTTGACTCAATACATGCCGCGCTGCTTTGGGCCCCTTGTCAGTGGCGGGCCCCAGTGCAAGGCACAGCTTGCACTGGCGGTAGTTCCGCCACTGGCTGGTTGGCTTGAGTTAGACACTCGCCACAGATTTGTAATTTCCCCTAAATTAAGGGAACTCCTAGATTAGTGGTTTTGTCGCAAAGGAATTGGTATAAAGTAAGTGTAACCTTGCATTGGTTTTTTTGACGTATTAGTATGAGACTTATATTTAAAGAAAAAATATGTTTTGTGCAGCTAAGTCGCAAAGTACGACTAGTTTGGTACTAGTTTCGCAGAGGCTGATGCCGACACGTGTGTTTGTAAATTTCCAAATTGGGGAATTAATAAAGCTGGAATGATGATGAGCATCGATTATTTGTATCGTGACACAGATTCCGTATCACATTACGGGGTTTAACCCTTGGAGAGAAATAGAGTGGATGGAGATAAAGTACCAGCCAATCAGCACCTGTCATTTTTCAAACCAGCTGTTAGGAGCTGATTGGCTGGTACTTTATGTCCGTCCACTTTATCTCTCTCCATGGCATAGTACATAGACCCTATGTAGTCTTAAGATATCATTCACATCCACCCATGTCCCATTGGAAGTTACAGTCTAACGGCCTGAGTCAGAGCAATGCCAATGAGCGAGAAACTGTACCTGTCATAGGACTGGCGCAAATTTCAATGGTGCGACTGATGGTGGTGTATAAGGACGCACCAATCTGTATTACAGCGTGCACAGGCGCTAAAGGTGGTCATCTCAGTCCTTGCACATTCAACAGGTACACAAGGGAAAGAGGGGGAGATGTATGAAGCAGTGAAATGAGTGGAGAAGTGAGCCAGTGGAGAATTTGCCCACAGCAACCAATCAGCTGCTACTTATAATTGTATAGAATGCCTTTGATAAATGTAACCTCAAAGCTGATTGGTTGCCATGGGCAACTTCTCCAAACCCGCACACCGTGTATACAAGCCAAGTAACCTACAAGTATTGTGGGAGAAAACTACAATGCTTGGAGGAAACTCACATAAACACTAGGAATACATATGAACTGTACACATATAGAAAATAATAAATAAGGTGGTAGTGCTAACCACTGTGCCATCACGCAGTCCCACAGTGGTCAAATCATTCCGCTGTCTAAGGGCATTCGAGACCAATGAGCTGATCCTGAGTCGGATGCACTGGAGCATTCATTTTCTTCTGGGCATGCGTTTAAGTTGCAACACATGTGAGTCCCTCGGATATATTTGCTAAAATGCGGGTATACATATATATATGTAAATATATATATATATTTACATATATATATATATATATAGTATTTGGATCAGCACTCACCCTGACCTGGACATTGGTTGTTACAGTGCCTTCTGGAAGCAATTATACACAATACATCTAACAAGCAGCGGCATTCAGAGACATTGAGGGTTAATGCTGGCAAAAAAAAGTGTGTTTAATCCATCACATTAACGGATTAACATGATGGATTAAATGCACTTTTTGTGCCAGCAGTAATTCTCAACGTCTCTGAGTGCCACTACTTGTTAGATGTAATATAGATAGATAGATAGATAGATAGATAGATAGATAGATAGATAGATAGATAGATAGATAGAGAGAGATAGATAGATAGATAGATAGATAGATAGATAGATAGATAGATAGATAGATAGATAGATAGATAGATAGATAGATAGATACACATGTATATTTTAATTTCTGACTGGAAAAGGTATCTAAGGTTATAGCATTTAAAATCTTGACATTGATAATCTGGGAGGAACATGAGTTATAGTTGATAACTAGACATAAAACTTTACTTCAGCAGGAACATTACAATGAACTCGGCTTAATGCAGAATACAGGTTGAAACTAGAGATCCGAACCCCCCCGAACTTCACGTATTTTACACGGGTCCGAGGCAGCCTCGGATCTTCCCGCCTTGCTCGGTTAACTTGAACGAGGCCGAACGTCACCATCCCACTGTCGGATTCTCGCGAGATTCGTATTCCATATAAAGAGCCGCGCGTCGCCGCCATTTTCACTCGTGCATTGGAGATTGAATGGAGAGGACGTGGCTACGTTCTCTGCTTGAAAAGCTCAATATCTGTGATCAGTGTGCTGCAAATATCTGTGCTCAGTGTGCTGCAAATATCTACGTTCTCTGCCTGAAAAGCTCCATATCTGTGCTCAGTGTGCTGCAAATATCTACATTCTCTGCCTGAAAAGCTCAATATCTGTGATCAGTGTGCTGCAAATATCTGTGCTCAGTGTGCTGCAAATATCTACGTTCTCTGCCTGAAAAGCTCCATATCTGTGCTCAGTGTGCTGCAAATATCTGTGCTCAGTGTGCTGCACTGTGGGGACCACCAGTATATAATTATAGTAGTACAGTACAGTAGGCCATTGCTGTATCTTGCAGCTCCATGTCAGACTCAGTTCTAGACAGTATCCTGATCATCAGTGCTCAATATCTGCTGCATTGTTGTGTAACCAGTATATACTATATATATTATAGATAGTAGTACAGTGCAGCATATTGGTGACCACCAGTATAGTAGTACAGTACAGTAGTCCATTGCTGTATCTTGCAGCTCCGTGTCACTTCAAGTATCCATATCTGTGATGCATTGTTGTGAGCAGTATATATAGTAGTACAGTGCAGCATTTTGGTGACCAACAGTATAGTAGTACAGTACAGTAGTCCATTGCTGTATCTTGCAGCTCTGTGTCACTTCAAGTATCCATATCTGTGATGCATTGTTCTGACTTGAGCAGTATATATAGTAGTACAGTGCAGCATTTTGGTGACCACCAGTACAGCAGTACAGTACAGTAGTCCATTGCTGTATCTTGCAGCTCCGTGTCACTTCAAGTATCCATATCTGTGCTGCATTGTTGTGAGCAGTATATATAGTAGTACAGTGCAGCATTTTGGTGACCAACAGTATATAGTTGTACAGTACAGTAGTTCATTGCTGTATCTTGCAGCTCCGTGTCACTTCAAGTATCCATATCTGTGCTGCATTGTTGTGAGCAGTATATATATATATATATATAAGGGACGGAATGAGCTGGCACTCGTGGAGACTTAATTAAACAGGCAAACTACAGATTAATGCCAACGTTTCAGGGTATGACCCCTTTTATCAAGACAACCACATAGTTACACCATAAAAACATTTATACCTTACCTAACACCTCGTGTGTAGTCCGTCCACGGCGCCCGCAGAGACCCGATGACGTCATTGGCGCTGGCCAGCGCCGGCGTCCCGGCGTCAGAGGGGGGCGTGACTGAACAAAGAAAAGTAACCCTTCACCATGGAAACAAAAACGGCTGTAGGAGAAAATCAAAGATGTCAGATAAAACACTAAACATTTTGCAGTGCAATCATTTACCAGCATATAGGGAGGATTACTGTCACTACATGCAAAGGACTCTAATGCTGATATGAATCAGTGTCCCTGCTGATATACCCGTTAACTATAGGAATCAAAACCCATCTAATAAAGATAATTATATAAACGGGCAGGGGTATAAATCTTCCCATGTGAAATATAATCAGTAACTGATGGATTGAATGGGCACTGCACTGTATATAACAGGCTCAGTGATCTCATCTGAATATATACAACATCCCAGGCTCATTAATTCATAAAAAACAGGTATAAGAAAGTAAGTCATTGAGTCCCATGGGTTTCACTGTCTGCAGGATGTGGATCCAACGGGCTTCTTTTTGTAGCAAGGTCCGGCCTCTGTTGCCCCCTCTTGGGGATTCTGGTACCCCATCTATAATCTTATAACGGATGGACGCAATGCTGTGGTTGAGTTCTTTAAAATGTCTAGCCACCGGTTGATCTCCACCTCGGCCTTCTAGGGCCGCTCTAATGCTTGATCGGTGCAGGGCAATTCTTTCTTTGAATTGTCGGATGGTCTTTCCGATGTATAACAGCCCACAGGGGCACTTAATATAGTAAATCACAAACCGACTTGAGCATGTGTAAGGATTCTTGATCTTGAATTCCTTGCCCGATCTTGGATGGTGAAAGGTGGCACCTGTTTCCAGGCTGCTACAAGTCGTGCAGCCAAGGCACCTGTAATTGCCCGGTTTCCGTGTGAGAAAGTGTGTCACCGGCGGAGGTCTAAAGTTAGTAATGTCATTATGCACCACTGCATCCTTGATGTTGCGTCCCCGACGATAAGATGGTAAGATCGAAGTGTCCCTGAGGGCTCTTAATTGTTTATCCTGGGTAACAATCGGCCAAACCTGTCTCGCCCTACGCATGGCCTCTATATTTGATGTGGAGTAGTCCTGTGGCCATACTATGCAGTTCTTCTTCTGGGTGAGATGAGTTTTTGATAGCAGGCATGCACGATCCTGCATCAGTGCTCTTTCTTTTGCTTTTTTTAAAGGTTTTAATTTATAACCCCTAAGGATAAATTTACGAGTCATAATATCAATTTGTTTATTCGCTTCAGTTGGATCACTGCAAATGCGCTTGATCCTGATGAATTGCGAATAGGGTAATCCCCATTTAAGAGCCGGAGGGTGATAGCTATTCGCATGTAGTGTTGTATTCCTGTCAGTGTCCTTTACGAAAAGGGAAGTGTGTAGTTGATGAAAAGTGTCCTGTTTGACAGATACGTCCAAATAATGGATTTCTTCAAAGCTGCAAGAGAAAGTAAATTTGATTGAAGTATCCAGAGTATTAATATCTTGCATAGCTTGTTGGAAGCTTTCTTCTGTGCCTGACCACAACAAAAAAATGTCGTCTATGTATCTGTAATATGCTTGAATGTTGTCAGATACCATGGGGTTAGATAGAAAAAGATCATTTTCGACTTCCCGCATGAAGATATTGGCGAAGCTCGGGGCTACGCAAGACCCCATCGCGCACCCCGAGCTCTGCCTGTACATCTTACCATCAAATAAAAAATAATTGTGTGTCAGGGTCAGCTCTAAAAGCTGAATAAAGAAGTCAACATCTGGACCACAATATTTCTGTGTAGTTGTGATACATCGTCTGACGGCCTCTATACCTCTGTGATGGGGAATGTTGGTATAAAGGCTTATCACATCTATCGTGCACATTAGGAATTTGTCTGGTAAAGGGGATAATCTTTCTATCTCTACCAAAAACGCAGTGGTGTCTTTCAAGCATACAGCCTGATCTTGTACAATGGGTTGTAAATAAAAATCTAAAAATTTGGATATATTATAGAAAAGGGAATCACGGGCAGCTATGATTGGCCGTCCGGGAGGACAGGTCGGATTCTTATGGAGTTTGGGGATAGAATATAAAACTGGTATTACCGGCCATTCCTCCGTGAGTAGATCCTTGGTCTTGGAATCAATGATGTTCTCTTTGACGGCCTCTTCCAGAATCCCATCTATTTCTGTTTTGTATTCTGCCGTGGGGTCCGTGAATAATGGTTGGTAAGTAGCTGCGTCCCCTAATTGGCTGTAGATCTCTGTTTTATATGCAAGTAGATCTTGAACCACTATGCCCCCGCCCTTGTCCGCCGGACGAATGACAATGTCCTTATATTGCGCAAGATTGTTCAATGCTGTATATTCCAGGGATGATAAATTACTATCCCTAGGTTTACTCAGTGGCTGGAATTCATCAAAGACACCGTTCATGTGGCTGATGAAACACAATTAAGAGCCCTCAGGGACACTTCGATCTTACCATCTTATCGTCGGGGACGCAACATCAAGGATGCAGTGGTGCATAATGACATTACTAACTTTAGACCTCCGCCGGTGACACACTTTCTCACACGGAAACCGGGCAATTACAGGTGCCTTGGCTGCACGACTTGTAGCAGCCTGGAAACAGGTGCCACCTTTCACCATCCAAGATCGGGCAAGGAATTCAAGATCAAGAATCCTTAAACATGCTCAAGTCGGTTTGTGATTTACTATATTAAGTGCCCCTGTGGGCTGTTATACATCGGAAAGACCATCCGACAATTCAAAGAAAGAATTGCCCTGCACCGATCAAGCATTAGAGCGGCCCTAGAAGGCCGAGGTGGAGATCAACCGGTGGCTAGACATTTTAAAGAACTCAACCACAGCATTGCGTCCATCCGTTATAAGATTATAGATGGGGTACCAGAATCCCCAAGAGGGGGCAACAGAGGCCGGACCTTGCTACAAAAAGAAGCCCGTTGGATCCACATCCTGCAGACAGTGAAACCCATGGGACTCAATGACTTACTTTCTTATACCTGTTTTTTATGAATTAATGAGCCTGGGATGTTGTATATATTCAGATGAGATCACTGAGCCTGTTATATACAGTGCAGTGCCCATTCAATCCATCAGTTACTGATTATATTTCACATGGGAAGATTTATACCCCTGCCCGTTTATATAATTATCTTTATTAGATGGGTTTTGATTCCTATAGTTAACGGGTATATCAGCAGGGACACTGATTCATATCAGCATTAGAGTCCTTTGCATGTAGTGACAGTAATCCTCCCTATATGCTGGTAAATGATTGCACTGCAAAATGTTTAGTGTTTTATCTGACATCTTTGATTTTCTCCTACAGCCGTTTTTGTTTCCATGGTGAAGGGTCACTTTTCTTTGTTCAGTCACGCCCCCCTCTGACGCCGGGACGCCGGCGCTGGCCAGCGCCAATGACATCATCGGGTCTCTGCGGGCGCCGTGGACGGACTACACACGAGGTGTTAGGTAAGGTATAAATGTTTTTATGGTGTAACTATGTGGTTGTCTTGATAAAAGGGGTCATACCCTGAAACGTTGGCATTAATCTGTAGTTTGCCTGTTTAATTAAGTCTCCACGAGTGCCAGCTCATTCCGTCCCTTATACTGATTCCAGAGGGCAGGGCACCGGAGCATTTTGACCAGTATTGTGCAACTTGAGTGCCGAACCTCTCTTTGCCCGAACGAGAAGGGTGCACACTAGGTGGCTCTCCTGAGCTGCTTAGTGAAAAAGTTTAAGTATAGGTTTTTTATTTTCAGTGAATCCTGCTGGCAACAGGTTCACTGCACCGAGGGACTAAGGGGAGAAGAAGCGAACTCACCTGCGTGCAGAGTGGATTGGGCTTCTTAGGCTACTGGACATTAGCTCCAGAGGGACGATCACAGGCCCAGCCATGGATGGGTCCCAGAGCCGTGCCGCCGGCCCCCTTACAGAGCCAGAAGACAGAAGAGGTCCGGGAAATCGGCGGCAGAAGACGTCCTGTCTTCAATAAGGTAGCGCACAGCACCGCAGCTGTGCGCCATTGCTCTCAGCACACTTCACACTCCGGTCACTGAGGGTGCAGGGCGCTGGGGGGGGGCGCCCTGAGACGCAATAAAAACACCTTAGATGGCAAAAAATACATCACATATAGCTCCTGGGCTATATGGATGCATTTAACCCCTGCCAGTTTTTCCTTAAAAAAGCGGGAGAAAGGCCGCCGAGAAGGGGGCGGAGCCTATCTCCTCAGCACACAAGCGCCATTTTCCCTCACAGCTCCGCTGGAAGGACGTCTCCCTGACTCTCCCCTGCAGTCCTGCACTACAGAAACAGGGTAAAACAAGAGAGGGGGGGCACTAATTTGGCAGATAAATCAATACAGCAGCTATATAAGGGAAAAACACTTATATAAGGTTATCCCTGTATATATATAGCGCTCTGGTGTGTGCTGGCAAACTCTCCCTCTGTCTCCCCAAAGGGCTAGTGGGGTCCTGTCCTCTATCAGAGCATTCCCTGTGTGTGTGCTGTGTGTCGGTACGTTGTGTCGACATGTA
This sequence comes from Pseudophryne corroboree, assembly GCF_028390025.1. Classification (NCBI taxonomy): domain Eukaryota; kingdom Metazoa; phylum Chordata; class Amphibia; order Anura; family Myobatrachidae; genus Pseudophryne; species Pseudophryne corroboree. The sequence goes on along the minus strand of NC_086450.1, from coordinate 61,070,859 downwards.
TGAGGAGGAAAATGGTATGGAGGCGGAGCAATTGCCTGTAATAGTGATGTCACCCCCTAGGGAGTCGACACCTGACTGGATGGTCTTATGGAAGGAATTACGTGATAGCGTCAGCACTTTACAAAAGACTGTTGACGACATGAGACAGCCGGCAAATCAGTTATTACCTGTACAGGCGTCTCAAACACCGTCAGGGGCTCTAAAGCGCCCGTTACCTCAGATGGTCGACACAGACCCAGACACGGACACTGACTCCAGTGTCGACGGTGAGGAAACAAACGTATTTTCCAGTAGGGCCACACGTTACATGATCACGGCAATGAAGGAGGTTTTGAACATTTCTGATACTACAAGTACCACAAAAAAGGGTATTATGTGGGGTGTGAAAAAACTACCCGTAGTTTTTCCTGAATCAGATGAATTAAATGAGGTGTGTGATGAAGCGTGGGTTTCCCCCGATAAAAAACTGCTAATTTCTAAAAAATTATTGGCATTATACCCTTTCCCGCCAGAGGTTAGGGCGCGTTGGGAAACACCCCCTAGGGTAGATAAGGCGCTCACACGCTTATCAAAACAAGTGGCGTTACCGTCTCCTGATACGGCCGCCCTCAAGGAACCAGCTGATAGGAAGCTGGAAAATATCCTAAAAAGTATATACACACATACTGGTATTATACTGCGACCAGCAATCGCCTCAGCCTGGATGTGCAGTGCTGGGGTGGCTTGGTCGGATTCCCTGACTGAAAATATTGATACCCTGGACAGGGACAGTATATTATTGACTATAGAGCATTTAAAGGATGCATTTCTATATATGCGAGATGCACAGAGGGATATTTGCACTCTGGCATCAAGAGTAAGTGCGCTGTCCATTTCTGCCAGAATCTATCGGACCTGGTGGCCACGGCAACGGCTGGGAAATCAACCTTTTTACCCCAGGTCACCTCTCAGCAGAAAAAGACACCGTCTTTTCAGGCTCAGTCCTTTCGTCCCCATAAGGGCAAGCGGGCAAAAGGCCACTCATATCTGCCCCGGGGCAGAGGAAGGGGAAAAAGACTGCAGCAGGCAGCCTCTTCCCAGGAACAGAAGCCCTCCCCCGCTTCTGCTAAGTCCTCAGCATGACGCTGGGGCCTTACAAGCGGACTCAGGCACGGTGGGGGCCCGTCTCAAGAATTTCAGCGCGCAGTGGGCTCACTCGCAAGTGGACCCCTGGATCCTGCAGGTAGTATCTCAGGGGTACAAATTGGAATTCGAGACGTCTCCCCCTCGCCGGTTCCTGAAGTCTGCTTTACCTACGTCACCCTCCGACAGGGAGGCGGTATTGGAAGCCATTCACAAGCTGTATTCCCAGCAGGTGATAATCAAGGTACCCCTCCTACAACAGGGAAAGGGGTATTATTCCACGCTGTTTGTGGTACCGAAGCCGGACGGCTCGGTGAGACCTATTTTAAATCTGAAATCCTTGAACACTTACATACAAAGGTTCAAATTCAAGATGGAATCACTCAGAGCAGTGATAGCGAACCTGGAAGAAGGGGACTATATGGTGTCTCTGGACATCAAGGATGCTTACCTCCATGTCCCAATTTGCCCTTCTCACCAAGGGTACCTCAGGTTTGTGGTACAGAACTGTCACTATCAGTTTCAGACGCTGCCGTTTGGATTGTCCACGGCACCCCGGGTCTTTACCAAGGTAATGGCCGAAATGATGATTCTTCTTCGAAGAAAAGGCGTCTTAATTATCCCTTACTTGGACGATCTCCTGATAAGGGCAAGGTCCAGGGAACAGTTAGAGGTCGGAGTAGCACTATCTCAAGTAGTACTACGACAGCACGGGTGGATTCTAAATATTCCAAAATCGCAGCTGATTCCGACGACACGTCTGCTGTTCCTAGGGATGATTCTGGACACAGTCCAGAAAAAGGTGTTTCTCCCGGAGGAGAAAGCCAGGGAGTTATCCGAGCTAGTCAGGAACCTCCTAAAACCAGGCCAAGTGTCAGTGCATCAATGCACAAGGGTCCTGGGAAAAATGGTGGCTTCTTACGAAGCGATTCCATTCGGCAGATTCCACGCAAGAACTTTTCAGTGGGATCTGCTGGACAAATGGTCCGGATCGCATCTTCAGATGCATCAGCGGATAACCCTGTCTCCAAGGACAAGGGTGTCTCTCCTGTGGTGGTTGCAGAGTGCTCATCTTCTAGAGGGCCGCAGATTCGGCATTCAGGACTGGGTCCTGGTGACCACGGATGCCAGCCTGAGAGGCTGGGGAGCAGTCACACAGGGAAGAAATTTCCAGGGCTTGTGGTCAAGCATGGAGACGTCATTTCACATAAATATCCTGGAACTAAGGGCCATTTACAATGCCCTAAGTCAAGCAAGGCCTCTGCTTCAGGGTCAGCCGGTGTTGATCCAGTCGGACAACATCACGGCAGTCGCCCACGTAAACAGACAGGGCGGCACAAGAAGCAGGAGGGCAATGGCAGAAGTTGCAAGGATTCTTCGCTGGGCGGAAAATCATGTGATAGCACTGTCAGCAGTATTCATTCCGGGAGTGGACAACTGGGAAGCAGACTTCCTCAGCAGACACGACCTCCACCCGGGGGAGTGGGGACTTCACCCAGAAGTCTTCCACATGATTGTGAACCGTTGGGAAAAACCAAAGGTGGACATGATGGCGTCCCGCCTCAACAAAAAACTAGACAGATATTGCGCCAGGTCAAGGGACCCTCAGGCAATAGCTGTGGACGCTCTGGTAACACCGTGGGTGTACCAGTCAGTGTATGTGTTCCCTCCTCTGCCTCTCATACCCAAAGTACTGAGAATCATAAGAAGGAGAGGAGTAAGGACTATACTCGTGGCTCCGGATTGGCCAAGAAGGACTTGGTACCCGGAACTTCAAGAGATGCTCACGGAGGACCAGTGGCCTCTACCTCTAAGAAAGGACCTGCTTCAGCAGGGACCCTGTCTGTTCCAAGACTTACCGCGGCTGCGTTTGACGGCATGGCGGTTGAACGCCGGATCCTGAAGGAAAAAGGCATTCCGGATGAAGTCATCCCTACCCTGATCAAAGCCAGGAAGGATGTAACTGTCCAACATTATCACCGTATTTGGCGTAAATATGTTGCGTGGTGTGAGGCCAGGAAGGCTCCTACAGAGGAATTTCAACTGGGTCGTTTCCTGCATTTCCTGCAAACAGGACTGTCTATGGGCCTAACATTAGGGTCCATTAAGGTTCAAATTTCGGCCCTGTCGATTTTCTTCCAGAAAGAACTAGCTTCAGTTCCTGAAGTTCAGACGTTTGTCAAGGGGGTACTGCATATACAGCCTCCTTTTGTGCCTCCAGTGGCACCTTGGGATCTCAATGTAGTTTTGGGGTTCCTAAAATCACATTGGTTTGAACCACTCACCACTGTGGACTTAAAATATCTCACATGGAAAGTGGTAATGCTGTTAGCCCTGGCTTCAGCCAGGCGTGTCTCAGAATTGGCGGCTTTATCCTATAAAAGCCCTTACCTAATTTTTCATACGGACAGGGCAGAATTGAGGACTCGTCCTCAATTTCTCCCTAAGGTGGTTTCAGCGTTTCACTTAAACCAGCCTATTGTGGTACCTGCGGCTACTAGGGACTTGGAGGACTCCAAGTTGCTGGACGTAGTCAGGGCCCTGAAAATATATGTTTCCAGGACGGCTGGAGTCAGAAAATCTGATTCGCTGTTTATCCTGTATGCACCCAACAAGCTGGGTGCTCCTGCTTCTAAGCAGACTATTGCTCGTTGGATTTGTAGTACAATTCAGCTTGCACATTCTGTGGCAGGCCTGCCACAGCCAAAATCTGTAAAAGCCCATTCCACAAGGAAAGTGGGCTCATCTTGGGCGGCTGCCCGAGGGGTCTCGGCTTTACAACTTTGCCGAGCAGCTACTTGGTCAGGGGCAAACACGTTTGCTAAATTCTACAAATTTGATACCCTGGCTGAGGAGGACCTGGAGTTCTCTCATTCGGTGCTGCAGAGTCATCCGCACTCTCCCGCCCGTTTGGGAGCTTTGGTATAATCCCCATGGTCCTTTCGGAGTTCCCAGCATCCACTAGGACATCAGAGAAAATAAGAATTTACTTACCGATAATTCTATTTCTCATAGTCCGTAGTGGATGCTGGGCGCCCATCCCAAGTGCGGATTGTCTGCAATACTTGTACATAGTTATTGTTACAAAAATCGGGTTATTATTGTTGTGAGCCATCTTTTCAGAGGCTCCTCTGTTATCATGCTGTTAACTGGGTTCAGATCACAAGTTGTACGGTGTGATTGGTGTGGCTGGTATGAGTCTTACCCGGGATTCAAAATCCTTCCTTATTGTGTACGCTCGTCCGGGCACAGTATCCTAACTGAGGCTTGGAGGAGGGTCATAGGGGGAGGAGCCAGTGCACACCAGGTAGTCCTAAAGCTTTTACTTTTGTGCCCAGTCTCCTGCGGAGCCGCTATTCCCCATGGTCCTTTCGGAGTTCCCAGCATCCACTACGGACTATGAGAAATAGAATTATCGGTAAGTAAATTCTTATTTTAAGTTAACATGCCGAATCAACCGACATATGGTGGCAGAAAAAAGAACGGCTATAGCCCACTGAAGATAACCTCAGAAACATTAAAAACCCAAACAATCCTAATCTACCACAAACCATACATAGGTAATAGGTGCCCGATTCAGACCTCCACGCTGACTACCCACCCTGATGGGTGATGACGCTGCCCCCTGACGGGTGGTCTAGTGGCCTTAAAAGTCAACGGAGGTGAGTGCACCTAAACCACACCAATACTGTAAAAACTGTGACTAACAAGTCAAACTATAACCTGCCGTTCTCTTCCGCCAACAAATAGCCAACGAAAAACCACAACTAACAACCCAAAGCCAAGACACTCCGCGCCAAACCATCTACCTAATGGGGTGGGAGGGCGGGAAGGCAAACTAAAAGAGAGAGACCCCTAGATGACCTATAGATCCCTATATATGCTGATCCCTCCCCTATCTACCATTGGCTGTACTTTTCATAACAATTTGGTCCACACCCATCACAGGAGGTTTAACTCTCTCCATTCCTATGCCTGTCATTTTGTTCTCCTTCCTGTGATATTGAGGTGTTTGTGTCGCTTAGCTTAGCCGTCCAGCAACCACAGTGCACCTCTTTTTCTCTTTTCTTTGCATCATGTGCTGTTTGGGGACTTTTTTTTACAGTACCATCCTGACACTGCAGTGCCACTCCTAGATGGGCCAGGTGTTTGTACCGCCCACTTGGGTCGCTTAGCTTAGTCATCCAGTGAACTCGGTGCAAATTTTAGGACTAAAAATAATATTGTGAGGTGTGAGGTGTTCAGAATAGACTGGAAATGACTGGAAATTATGGTTATTGAGGTTAATAATACTATAGAATAAAAATTACCCCCAAATTCTATGATTTAAGCTGTTTTTGAGGGGTTTTTGAAAAAAAACACCCGAATCCAAAACACACCCGAATCCTAGAAAAAATTTTAAGGGAGGTTTTGCCAAAACGCGTCCTAATCCAAAACACGGCCGCGGAATCGAATTCAAAATCAGAACACAAAACCCGAAAAATTTCCGGTGCACATCTCTAGTTGAAACAGATGGGCATTTTCCTCTTTTCAACCTCATTACTATGTTACTATATATATATATATATATATATATATATATACATACACTGTGTATATATATATATACTAGGTGCTTCATCGCTCCCTACGGGCGCTCTTCACACCGTCGCAAGGGGCTACGCCCCCTTAACCCTTGCATGCCTTTCTGGGGTTCAATATTTGAATTATATGGAGTATTACCTGCATTCCTTTGTTAGTGGTTAAATATTGCACAATTAAAGGGCGTGCGATGGTGAAGGAGGCGCAGCCCCTTGCGACGGCGTGAACAGCACCTGCAGGGCACGATGTACAGAATGTAGCGGGTGCGGGGGGGACTGCGGATGGTGTCTGTAGATGCTGCGGGTGGAGGGGGGGCGGAAGTGGGGGTGGGGCCCGGATGGGGAAGGGTCGGGAGGTGCTGCGGGTGGGGGAGGGGCAGAGGAGTGGGGGATGCAGATGGGGGAGGGGTCCAGAGGCACTGCAGGTGGGGGAGGGGCAGGGGTGCCATGGGTGGGAGAGGGGCAGGTGTGGGGATGTTGTGGATGGGTGAAGGGTTCCGGAGGTGCTGTGGGATGGGAAGGGGCGGGAGTGCCGCTGGTGGGGTAGGGGTCCGCAGGCGCCATGGGTAGGGGAGGGGCAGGTACGGGTGTTGCGGCGGATGGGGAAGGAGGTCTGGAGGTGCTGCAGGTGGTGGAGGGGCAGGTGCGGGGGTGCCATTGGTGGGGGAGGGGTGGGTGAGGGGGGGACCGTGGATGGAGGAGGGTGTCTGCAGATGCTGCGGGTGGAGGGGGGCAGGTGTGGGGGGAGACATATAAGGGGGGTGAATGGTGGAGGGGGCCTGGAGGTGCTGGGGGTGGTGAAGGGGCGGAGGAGTGGGAGCCGCGGGTGGTGTAGGGGGTCTGGAGGCACAGCATGTGGGGGAGGGGTGGAGTGCCGCATGTGGTGGAGGGGAAGGTGCGGAGGTGTGGTGCATTGGGGAGAGGTCTGGAGGTGCTGCGGGTACTGTACATGCCAAAAAGGTAGTTGGAGGGTATGCAGTAACAGGGCCAGGACAGGGGTGACAGGGTCAGAACAGGGTTGACGGGGCCAGGACAGGGGTGACAGGGTCAGAACAGGGGTGACGGGGCCAGGACAGTGGTGACGGGGCCAGGACAGGGGTGACGGGGCCAGGACAGGGGCGACGGGGCCAGGACAGAAATGGCAGGGACAGGGTAGGGGTGACAGGGCCAGGGTAGGGGCGGCAAGACCAGGACAGGGGTGACAGGGCCAGTATAGGGTTGACAGGGCAAGCACAGGGGTGACAGGGCCAGGACAGGGGTAACAGGGCCAGCATAAGGGTGACAGGGCCAGGATAAGGGTGAAAGGGACAGGATAAGGGTGAAAGGGCCAGGATAAGGGTGGCAGGTCAAGGCCAGGGGTGACAGGGACATGGCAGAACACAGGGCACGGGAGAGATTGGTATTAGGGACAAAACAGTGGTGACAGACAGATGTGTCTTACCGGAGTCACTGCTGCTGGCTGCTGCTGTTCCACTCCAACCTGTTGGGATCTGCTGCTGGTGGAGACTTGGCATGGCTGATTCTCTTAGGCTGAAGTCCTGCTTCCTCTGCCCGTCCGCATCCCTCCCCCCTCCTCAGTCACACACCGCAGACCTCGCGCAGCTGCCGGGCACTGTGGTAAGGTGAGACTGGGAGTGACTGGTTAGCCCCCAGGAGATGCTGCGGCTGGAGGGAGGAGGGGGTCATAGCATGCACGTGGCGCGGACCTCGCGGCTGCTGGGCACTGTGGTAAGGGGAGACTGGGAGTGACTGGTTAGCTCCCAGGAGACGCTGCGGCTGGAGGGAGGAGGGGGTCAGAGCCTGCAAGCAGCTCGGACTTCTGCAGCGCTACCCGCCGGCCAAAGTGTGTGAAGGAGCTGGGCGCACCTCACTGCGGGTGGCAGCGCTGCAGCTAGCGGTGGGGTTGCCGGGGCTGGAGATAACAGAGGCAGTACGGAAAGTGCACAGTGGCTGGTGACCCACAAAACTGCAGCTAAGAAGCGTGGAGTGTGCCAGAAAGTGACACTCCTCCGCGCCAGAGAGACCCTGCTGAGTATGCTGATGTGGGGGGTCAAGCACACAGTGAGCCGGTGCCCGTCTGTCTGTACGGCATACCCCCTCACACACCCCCATAACTCCCAAATGTCCCGATTTTCACGGGACAGTCCCATTTTTTGGGGTCTGTCCCGCTGTCCCACCCGGGGGGCAGTTGCAAAGCTCCTGTACTCGCTGTTCTGCTTAGCAGAGCAGCGGTGAATAGTGGAGACAGAGGGAGAGGGGGCATCAGGGGGTACGGATTAAGGGGGGGTTCCAGCAGCAGAGCCGGATTAAGGGGGAGGGGGAACGGGAAGGCGGTACTTACTGTTGGCCCCACAGTTTTAAGGGTCTCCCCGGCTCGAGTAGCTCTGTCCCAGCTCAGAAGCTCCCCCGTCCTGCCAGTAACAGCAGCAGCAATGTGCTACAGTCAGCACATGCTGCTGCGTATTGGCAGGTCTGTGGTGTTGCAGGGAGGCAGCAGTCTCCCTGCTTTCTTCTGCCTGTGCGGGTGTGTAGGGGGGAGCGACCACCTCCTCTGGATTTAGCCATAGCTGAGGGGCCAAAATTCCATTAAAAAAAAAAATCCCGGCATTTGCATAAGGGGGCGTGGCCTCACGTGGAGCGATTAGGCCACGCCCCCAACCCCATAGCAGGCACAGCAATGATATAGGGCTACCCAGTCTCAAGTGCCCTGGGCCCCCCGGACTCATAATCAGCCCCTGGGGGCATGCCAGCAGCTCACAGAGCGCTGGGCAAGCCCCCTCACTGACGAAAACGGGGGCCCTCCAGTGAAGCCACGCCCCCTTTTCGCCGTGTGTGTGTGTGTGTGTGTGTGTCCCTCCTGCCTGAAGAAAGCTCCTGCAGAAAGCTGGGAGGTATGCACCCCTGCCTGTGCCATGCCCATACTATCTGCTTCTGCTCCTAGTCTCCTATAGATTTGGCCAGATCTGTGACTCATTTGACTAACTCCGCCCAGTTTTGTGACTCCGCCCAGCATTAGCAAATGAATCACAAAGTCACAGATCTGGGCTATTATATAGGAGATATATATATATATATATATATATATATATATATATAATTCCAAATAAGGGGAGCACTCACCAGTCTTCAAGCAGGCACAAGTTTTATTTAAGTCATCAATGACAAGCAGATTAGATCGACGTTTCGGTCATGTTTCTGACCTTTGTCAGGATACCAGTACAGTGAACTGATGCTACCTAAATACCCCTGTAAGTCCCACCCCCCAATTAATCTCAGCAACTCCCCCACACCCCATAGCAAAAACAATAACAATAGTTTATATTCTATCAAACAATTCAACATACATATAATAAAAACAAGGGATCATCATGTCAATGTCAGGCATTAATGATGTTGTACTAACCCCCTCATGTAGTAAGGAGCATGTAGTCACACATTGTAGGTATCGCGTGTGGCGTGCGTTCCACTGCGGCCCGCACTTCCGGTCCGTGGAACGCACATCCTACAATCCCGGGACGTAGGTCTCGGGAGGTGCATAGGTGTTGCCCGGCAACCGTGTAGTGAGGCATCATCATGTGCCGCTAGAGCACTTCCTGTGCACGTGATGCGCTGAGGTATTCTGTGTCAAGGCATTCCGGTTGCTCAGCAACCGTTATTATCCAGGGCAAAACATGTACGGACTTTTGTAAAATGACTCACAGGTCATTGTATCGAACAAGGGCAACATATATCAATATAAATAAGGCTCCTTCACTATGATCAGTTGTATGGGGTCAGGCGAGGGCATCACATGTATATACATAAATATACATGAAAAGCGATACCCCAGTGGTCAATTCATAGGAGCAGTTATACATCATGAGTGCCCCATTCCAAGGTTATAGGGCATAAGACACATATCTGTGCTTGTGGGTATACTTTGGACCACTGGTAATAAATGTTAGGTTCTATGACACCCATGGTCATTCTGTTGGGGCACTAGTGAATGTGTGTGACAACAAGTAATGACTACAGAGGGAGTGAGTAGGTTGGTGGAAAATAGAAAGTTCAGGGTATCATTCCATATAAGTACAGATTCCAAAAGTGAATATCAATTACATACATAGGGGAACAGTCTGGTACCCTCCATGTATGTATTGGGTTCTTATATCCCATTAACAATTTGGTTTCAAGGATTGTATAGAAAAAATCAAAAATTTAAAAAACCGACGATAGGAACAAAAATATGAAAAAAGAAGAAAAATATATATATATATATATAAAGGAAAAAAATAAAAAGCTTTTGAAGAGTCTCACGTGAAGAGTTGGTGTAAGGTAAACCATCACGGAGTATCCTTTATAAAAAGATACTATAGTGTATTCCATCATTAAGGCCTCGTGGTCTTATTGTGTCCAATCTATGTATCCATGCGGCTTCTCGCTTCAATAACAATTTTGCTCGATCACCGCCTCTTCTTGGTGCCTCCACTCTGTCTATTACCATACTCCTTAAAGATGCCAGAGGGTGTTTTGCCTCGCAAAAGTGTCTACCAACAGGTTTGTCCGAGGTGCCACTTGATATGGCATTCCTGATAGAGAGTCGGTGGTTGGCCATCCTCTCACGGAATGGACGAACCGTCTTCCCCACATATACTAGGGAGCATGGACATGTCAGGGTGTATATCACATAGTCAGAGGTACATGTCAATCTATGACAAATGGATATTTTTTCTCCCGTATGTGGATGATGGAAAAATTGGCCCGTGGTCATGCTTCTGCATGTGGTGCAATTGATACATTTGAAGCACCCAAATTTTTTGGGTATTTGCCACATATTGGATGTTTGCAGTACCATCCTGTCAGGCTGCATCAATATGTCTTTCAGATTATGTGCACGTCTGAAGCTGAGTAGTGGTTTATCAGGTAGTTTCTTCCTGAGTGCAGGGTCCGTTTTGACCACTGGCCATAGGTTTCTGACTGCTTTCCGGATGGCGGGACCAGCTGTGTTAAAGGTTGTGGAAATGACAAACGGGTTGTCCTCCTTACATTTTCTGTGTGAGGCTCCCCTATAGATGTTTTTGGCCTTGTGTAGGCATCTTGTGATGGTCTTTTTGTCATACCCCCTTGTTTCAAATCTCTTTTTCATCTCCTCTAGTTGTTTAGCGGCCACTTCTTCATCTGAGTTGTTTCTGAGGACCCTTAAAAATTGAGATATTGGTAGATTCTGCTTCAATGGTCCAGGGTGGTGACTGTCAAAAGACAGTAGGGTGTTCCTGTCAGTCGGTTTTCTATACAATTTGAAACCATAGCCATCATTGGTGGTGTAAATACTGACATCTAGAAAGTCGACAGTCTCAGCACTAGAGTGCATAGTAAACCTAATTGTGGAATCAAGGTCATTAAGATGTTCAACCATGTTCACTAGGGCTTCCTGGGTACCTACCCATACCAGAAAAACATAATCTATAAATCTTCGATAGAAGGCGATACTATCTCCAAACGGCGGTATGATGTTAGTGGTCTCATATGCATCCATAAAGAGATTTGCATACGACGGGGCTATATTACTCCCCATCGCTGTCCCAGCCGTTTGAAGATAGTATCGCCCCCCGTATGTAAAATAGTTGCAGTTTAGGATCAATTCCAACAGGTCCATCAGAAAATCTACCGGGGGTTGGCCTTTATGTGATGCTATCAGTGTTCGTTTGGTCATGGATAGACCTTGGTTGTGAGGGATCACTGTATATAATGAGACCACATCCATAGTGACCAGAATCCTCTGGCCAGTATGGGTCTGTAGATTCAATAATCTTAGGAAGTCTTCAGTGTCTCTTAGATAGCTGTTGGTCTTCTTAACACAGACTTGTAAAAAACTATCTACATATTGTGCTACTTTAGAAAAAAGTGAATTGCGCGCAGAAATGATCGGACGGCCAGGAGGTCTGTCCAAAGTCTTATGTATTTTAGGTATCACGTATAGGATAGGGGTAATAGGAAAGTCTGTTTTAAGAAAGCCAACTGTGTCTTCATCTATCCAGCCCTGGGAGAGTGCCATGTCTAGGACATTATCCAGCCTTTTCTTGAAGGCCAAACCAGGATCCCCAGGTAGTAGTCTATAAGTCCCTGTATCAGCAAGTTGTCTCTGTACTTCAGCATCATAATCTGCGGTGTTCAATATTACAACAGCTCCCCCCTTGTCTGCGGGTCTCACAGTGATATTGGAGTTGTTCCTAATCTCATATAATGCTTTCCTCTCAATGGCCGAGAGATTATGTCTAATCATCTTTTGTTTAGTCAGGGATTTTTTGACATCTGAGTCAAGCATTCTAGTGAAGGTTTTTATGCTAGGGTTATAAGATATTGGATCATATGTGCTTTTATTTTTGAATGGGTTGACTGCCTCAGCCCTCGGTTTTTCATTGGCAAATTTTTCTGCTAATCACAGTTTTCTACCGATCTTAAATCTATCGATTGACCAATCAAAGTCATCAAATCTGGGGGTGGGGATAAAGCTTAAACCCCTAGAGAGGACACTCATTTCCGCTGATGTAAGTTTGTGTGAGGATAGATTAATTACTGATTCTTCTGGGCTTTGGTCGTTTTTTTCTTTTCTTTTGTATTTGCCCCGCCGGAGGTGGGGCCTTCTGCGTTTAAATTTTGTTCACCAAACCGTGAGCGTGTATTAGCTCTTGGTAACGTAGGTTTTTTATATGTCTGAGTGTCAGAAGAATCCCTCTCAGAGGAGGAGTAACTATCAAACTGTGAGCGATCCTGTCTAAACCGATTGCCTCTATATCTAGAGGTAGAGTTGTCATTACCCACCAACCACCTATATACTCTGTGGTCTTTATAATCTCTATCCACTTTTTCTAGTTTAGCTCTCTTAAAGGTGATCAAATCCTTACGATGTTTGTCAATCTGTTGTTTAAGTTTGGTCAACCACTGTTGTGTGTTATCTTTCTGTAAGGTCTCAATGGCTATTGGTTTGAAATCAACGATTTCTGTTCTCAGTTTTTTTAGTTCGCTACCCACCTCCTCAATAACTAGTAGAAGCAAATCAAAGGAGCATTTATTTAAAATGGAGCACCATTTGCTGCAAAAGGCTGGGTTACCTCTCCCAATTGTAGGGGTGTTGTTGAGACGAAAGCCTCTAGGTATCTGTTTTTTACGGAAATAGTCCGAGAGGAACTGCCCATGTAGAAAAAGGTCAATCTCTCGTTTCTCAAGGTTTAATAGTTTATGATATATATCTACAACACTCCCAGCAGGTATTTGTTCAAAATCATTGAATTCAGACAGTACCCTTTCCGCATCATCATCTGTAAATACTAGTACATCACGTTCTGCAGCCAATAGTAATTCTGTTGAAACAATCCCTTCCATAGAGATAATTTACACCACCAATTAGGCTCCAAAAAAGAATTTTACTTTACAAAGAGAAGGTCAGATGACCTCTTTTTTAAAAAAACATGCTCCTTACTACATGAGGGGGTTAGTACAACATCATTAATGCCTGACATTGACATGATGATCCCTTGTTTTTATTATATGTATGTTGAATTGTTTGATAGAATATAAACTATTGTTATTGTTTTTGCTATGGGGTGTGGGGGAGTTGCTGAGATTAATTGGGGGGTGGGACTTACAGGGGTATTTAGGTAGCATCAGTTCACTGTACTGGTATCCTGACAAAGGTCAGAAACATGACCGAAACGTCGATCTAATCTGCTTGTCATTGATGACTTAAATAAAACTTGTGCCTGCTTGAAGACTGGTGAGTGCTCCCCTTATTTGGAATTATATTGGAGTTGGATTTTTTTCCCCTCATTGGATGTCACCCCAGCATAAATAATGCTCTAACGTGAGTGCGGACCCTCTGCCTGTATATATATATATATATACATACACTGTGTATATATATATATATATATATATATATACATACAGTATATACACACACACATATATTTACACACATATGTATATACATATATACACATATACTGTATACACACATACATATATATGTATATACACACACACACACACACACACACATATATATACATATCTCCTATAGGTTGGAGTGGAACAGCAGCAGCCAGCAGCAGTGACTCCGGTAAGACACATCTGTCTGTCACCACTGTTTTGTCCCTAATACCAATCTCTCCCGTGCCCTGTGTTCTGTGATGTCCCTGTCACCCCTGGCCTTGACCTGCCACCCTTATCCTGGCCCTTTCACCCTTATCCTGTCCCTTTCACCCTTATCCTGGCCCTGTCACCCTTATGCTGGCACTGTTACCCCTATCCTGGCCCTGTCACCCCTGTGCTTGCCCTGTCAACCCTATACTGGCCCTGTCACCCCTGTCCTGGTCCTGCCGCCCCTACCCTGGCCCTGTCACCCCTATCCTGTCCCTGCCATTTCTGTCCTGGCCCCGTCGCCCCTGTCCTGGCCCCGTCACCCCTGTCCTTGCCCCGTCACCACTGTCCTGGCCCCGTCACCCCTGTTCTGACCCTGTCACCCCTGTCCTGGCCCCGTCAACCCTGTTCTGACCCTGTCACCCCTGTCCTGGCCCTGTTACTGCATACCCTCCAACTACCTTTTTGGCATGTACAGTACCCGCAGCACCTCCAGACCTCTCCCCAATGCACCACACCTCCGCACCTTCCCCTCCACCACATGCGGCACTCCACCCCTCCCCCACATGCTGTGCCTCCAGACCCCCTACACCACCCGCGGCTCCCACTCCTCCGCCCCTTCACCACCCCCAGCACCTCCAGGCCCCCTCCACCATTCACCCCCCTTATATGTCTCCCCCCACACCTGCCCCCCTCCACCCGCAGCATCTGCAGACACCCTCCTCCATCCGCGGTCCCCCCCTCACCCACCCCTCCCACACCAATGGCACCCCCGCACCTACCCCTCCACCACCTGCAGCACCTCCAGACCCCCTTCCCCATCCGCCGCAACACCCGTACCTGCCCCTCCCCTACCCATGGCGCTTGCGGACCCCTACCCCACCAGCGGCACTCCCGCCCCTTCCCATCCCACAGCACCTCCGGAACCCTTCACCCATCCACAACATCCCCACACCTGCCCCTCTCCCACCCATGGCACCCCTGCCCCTCCCCCACCTGCAGTGCCTCTGGACCCCTCCCCCATCTGCATCCCCCACTCCTCTGCCCCTCCCCCACCCGCAGCACCTCCCGACCCTTCCCCATCCGGGCCCCACCCCCACTTCCGCCCCCCCTCCACCCGCAGCATCTACAGACACCATCCGCAGTCCCCCCCGCATCCGCTACATTCTGTACATCGTGCCCTGCAGGTGCTGTTCACGCCGTCGCAAGGGGCTGCGCCTCCTTCACCATCGCACGCCCTTTCATTGTGCAATATTTAACCACTAACAAAGGAATGCAGGTAATACTCCATATAATTCAAATATTGAACCCCAGAAAGGCATGCAAGGGTTAAGGGGGCGTAGCCCCTTGCGACGGTGTGAAGAGCGCCCGTAGGGAGCGATAAAGCACCTAGTATATATATATATATACACAGTGTATGTATATATATATATATATATATATATATATATATATATATATATATAGTAACATAGTAATGAGGTTGAAAAGAGGAAAATGCCCATCTGTTTCAACTAGAGATGTGCACCGGAAATTTTTCGGGTTTTGTGTTTTGATTTTGAATTCGATTCCGCGGCCGTGTTTTGGATTAGGACGCGTTTTGGCAAAACCTCCCTTAAAAATTTTTCTAGGATTCGGGTGTGTTTTGGATTCGGGTGTTTTTTTTCAAAAACCCCTCAAAAACAGCTTAAATCATAGAATTTGGGGGTAATTTTTATTCTATAGTATTATTAACCTCAATAACCATAATTTCCAGTCATTTCCAGTCTATTCTGAACACCTCACACCTCACAATATTATTTTTAGTCCTAAAATTTGCACCGAGTTCACTGGATGACTAAGCTAAGCGACCCAAGTGGGCGGTACAAACACCTGGCCCATTTAGGAGTGGCACTGCAGTGTCAGGATGGTACTGTAAAAAAAAGTCCCCAAACAGCACATGATGCAAAGAAAAGAGAAAAAGAGGTGCACTGTGGTTGCTGGACGGCTAAGCTAAGCGACACAAACACCTCAATATCACAGGAAGGAGAACAAAATGACAGGCATAGGAATGGAGAGAGTTAAACCTCCTGTGATGGGTGTGGACCAAGTTGTTATGAAAAGTACAGCCAATGGTAGATAGGGGAGGGATCAGCATATATAGGGATCTATAGGTCATCTAGGGGTCTCTCTCTTTTAGTTTGCCTTCCCGCCCTCCCACCCCATTAGGTAGATGGTTTGGCGCGGAGTGTCTTGGCTTTGGGTTGTTAGTTGTGGTTTTTCGTTGGCTATTTGTTGGCGGAAAAGAACGGCAGGTTATAGTTTGACTTGTTAGTCACAGTTTTTACAGTATTGGGCCTCCTTCACCATCGCACGCCCTTTCATTGTGCAATATTTAACCACTAACAAAGGAATGCAGGTAATACTCCATATAATTCAAATATTGAACCCCAGAAAGGCATGCAAGGGTTAAGGGGGCGTAGCCCCTTGCGACGGTGTGAAGAGCGCCCGTAGGGCACGATGAAGCACCTAGTATATATATATTAGTGATGAGCGTATTCGGTTTTACTCGGTTCTCAAAACAGAATCTTATTGGCTATCCAAAACACGTGACATCCGTGAGCCAATAAGATGCCGTTTTGAGCACCGAGTAAAACTGAATCCGCTCATCACTAATATATATACACACACACATATATATATATATATATATATATATATACACACACATAAATATATAAAATCATATTTGACCAGCACTCCACATAAACACTGGGGATACCTGGGTGCCCTCCCACGATCCGGAGGGACATTATGTAGGAAAAGTAAATGGGCGGCACTCCTCATTTTTTTCAATAAAGCAAAACCGTTAAAACAGCATATGTGGTCAACGTTATATCCTGAGGAAAGATGATTAATAAATGAATCTGAAATGCATTGACCACATATGCTGTCGTAACAGCTTTGCTTTATTGAAAAAGCCAGGAGTTCCACCCGTTTACTTTGCCTATATATATATATATATATATATATATATATATATTAGTGATGAGCGGGTTCGGATCCTCGGGATCCGAACCCGCCCGAACTTCACCTTTTTTTGCACGGGTCCGAGCAACTCGGATCCTCCCGCCTTGCTCGGTTAACCTGAGCGCGCCCGAACGTCATTATCCCGCGGTCGGATTCTCGCGAGATTCGTATTCTATATAAGGAGCCGCGTGTCGCCGCCATTTTTCACTCGTGCATTGGAGATGATCGTGAGAGGACATGGCTGGCGTCCTCTCAGTTTCTATGTTCAGTGGGCTGCAAATATCTGTGCTCAGTGTGTGCAAATATCTGTGCTCAGTGTGCTGCAAATATCTGTGCTCAGTGTGCTGCAAGTGCAAATATCTACGTTCTCTGCCTGAAAAACGCTCCATATCTGTGCTCATTGTGCTGCAAATATCTGTGCTCAGTGTGCTAATTGCTTTATTGTGGGGACTGGGGACCAGCAGTATTATATAGTAGGAGGACAGTGCAGAGTTTTGCTGACCAGTGACCACCAGTATTATACTTTCTCTGCCTGAAAAACGCTCCATATCTGTGCTGCATTGTAGTATATAGTAGGAGGACAGTGCATAATTTTGCTGACCAGTGACCACCAGTATATATATAATATATAGCAGTGCGGTACAGTAGGCCACTGCTCTACCTACCTCTGTGTCGTCAAGTATACTATCCATCCATACCTGTGGTGCATTTCAGTTTTGCACAGTTTGCTGACCACCAGTATATAATATATAGCAGTACGGTACAGTAGGCCACTGCTCTACCTACCTCTGTGTCGTCAAGTATACTATCCATCCATACCTGTGGTGCATTTCAGTTTTGCACAGTTTGCTGACCACCAGTATATAATATATAGCAGTACGGTACAGAAGGCCACTGCTCTACCTACCTCTGTGTCGTCAAGTATACTAGTATCCATCCATACCTGTGGTGCATTTCAGTTTTGCACAGTTTGCTGACCACCAGTATATATAATATATAGCAGTACGGTACAGTAGGCCACTGCTCTACCTACCTCTGTGTCGTCAAGTATACTATCGATCCATACCTGTGGTGCATTTCAGTTTTGCACAGTTTGCTGACCACCAGTATATATAATATATAGCAGTACGGTACAGTAGGCCACTGCTCTACCTACCTCTGTGTCGTCAAGTATACTATCCATCCATACCTGTGGTGCATTTCAGTTTTGCACAGTTTGCTGACCACCAGTATATATAATATATAGCAGTACGGTACAGTAGGCCACTGCTCTATCTACCTCTGTGTCGTCAAGTATACTATCCATCCATACCTGTGGTGCATTTCAGTTTTGCACAGTTTGCTGACCACCAGTATATATAATATATAGCAGTACGGTACAGTAGGCCACTGCTCTACCTACCTGTGTGTCGTCAAGTATACTATCCATCCATACCTGTGGTGCATTTCAGTTTTGCACAGTTTGCTAACCACCAGTATATAATATATAGCAGTACGGTACAGAAGGCCACTGCTCTACCTTCCTCTGTGTCGTCAAGCATACTATCCATCCATACTTGTGGGGCATTTTAGTTTTGCACAGTTTGCTAACCACCAGTATATAATATATAGCAGTACGGTACAGAAGGCCACTGCTCTACATTCCTCTGTGTCGTCAAGTATACTATCCATCCATACCTGTGGGGCATTTCAGTTTTTGTGCGCAGTATATATAGTAGTAGGCCATTGCTATTGATAAATATATTACTGACATATAATTCCACACATTAAAAAATGGAGAACAAAAATGTGGAGGGTAAAATAGGGAAAGATCAAGATCCACTTCCACCTCATGCTGAAGCTGCTGCCACTAGTCATGGGCGAGACGATGAAATGCCATCAACGTCGTCTGCCAAGGCCGATGCCCAATGTCATAGTAGAGAGCATGTAAAATCCAAAAAACAAAAGTTCAGTAAAATGACCCAAAAATCAAAATTAAAATCGTCTGAGGAGAAGTGTAAACTTGCCAATATGCCATTTACGACACAGAGTGGCAAGGAACGGCTGAGGCCCTCTCCTATGTTCCTCATCACTAGTGGGTCAGCTTCACATGAGGATGGAAGCACTCATCCTCCTGCTAGAAAATGTAAAAGACTTAAGATGGCAAAAGCACAGCAAAGAATTGTGCGTTCTTCTAAATCACAAATCCCCAAGGAGAGTACAATTGTGTCGGTTGCGATGCCTGACCTTCCCAACACTGGACGGGAAGAGGTGGCGCCTTCCACCATTTGCACGCCCCCTGCAAGTGCTGGAAGGAGCACCCGCAGTCCAGTTCCTGATAGTCAAATTGAAGATGTCACTGTTGAAGTACACCAGGATGAGGACATGGGTGTTGCTGGCGCTGGGGAGGAAATTGACAAGGATGATTCTGATGGTGAGGTGGTTTGTTTAAGTCAGGCACCCGGGGAGACACCTGATGTCCGTGGAACGAATATGGCCATTGACATGCCTGGTCAAAATACAAAAAAAAATCACCTCTTCGGTGTGGAATTATTTCAACAGAAATGCGGACAACTGGTGTCAAGCCGTGTGTTGCCTTTGTCAAGCTGTAATAAGTAGGGGTAAGGACGTTAACCACCTAGGAACATCCTCCCTTATACGTCACCTGGAGCGCATTCATCAGAAGTCATTGACAAGTTCAAAAACTTTGGGTGACAGGGGAAGCAGTCCACTGCCAACTAAATCCCTTCCTCTTGTAACCAAGCTCCTGCAAACCACACCACCAACTCCCTCAGTGTCAATTTCTTCCATAGACAGGAAAGCCAATAGTCCTGCAGGCCATGTCACTGTCAAGTCTGACGAGTCCTCTCCTGCCTGGGATTCCTCCGATGCTGTTAGGGTCTCCTGCTCTGTGCTGCCACGTCGTCATGGCAACCGGGAGACAAGTGCTAGAGGAGTAACCTGAGCGTTGCTGATACTCCGGTTCGGGTCTTTTGCTGTGCAGTGGTTACAGGCTCTGTGCACGGCAGGGGATCCGGTGCTGGTTTTTGTGCTCACAGTCTGTGAGGTCTGAGTGGGGCGTGGACAGCACCTGCCATATAAACCCTCTTCTCAGGTTAGGCAGATGCTGCTGAATCTTTGTTGGTTAGTCAGTTCCTGAAAGCTAGCTAGTACTGTGTAAACTTTGTATTTGTTTGTTGCTTACTGCAAATAGGCCTTGGGATTTGGTATTACACTCTGCCAATCCAGACCTAGCAGTAAGACTGGAGTCAGTCGTTTAACCTGCTGGGGTTCTTTTGCTACTCTGTGTACCTAGCAAGTTTGCGGCTGTATTCTCCGACTTGCCTGCCAAAATCCTTTCTCACTGTGCAAGGTGTTCAGGTGTCAGTTTAGTGGCAGTAAGCTGAACCAGTGCACTGCAAGTGAAGACTAGGATTGTGGAGACTCTCCTTGTGTCTATTATTCCATCTCTGACCAAGGAGTTTACTGCCACACCTGTTGGTAACCCTTTAGGGTTTTGCTGTTGCCCTTAGCAACAGCATTTCGGGTTCTCTACGTATTAAATCACAACATCTCGCTTCTTTCCATCTGAGCATTCCTAATACTAGGGAGACACCCAGTTTCTTAGCCTTTGGGCTTCTCTGTTCACTTTGTGTTTATTTTGTTACCCTATCACCTTCTGTGTATGTAATGTCATATTCCCCAGTCTGTCTGTGAGTTCATTTGTTTTGCATCCCTCTCCGTTCAGACACCAGTACATTCCTGCTGGCACTGGTGTGCATAACATATTCAGCAGCCCAATACTCCTGTTGAAATTTTGTGGGAATATGGAGCATACCCCTCAAAATACTTTGCAACAGGTGGTCGATCAGGTGCAGGTCCTGACTCGACAATTTAATGATTTGTCCATTAAAATGCACACCTCGCAGGCCGCTGGCGGAGCTCCCGCAGCAGCAGTACCTTCAGGGGTTAAGGAGCCGAAAGTAAATCTCCCGGATCGTTTTTCTGGAGATCGCTCGCAGTTCTTTTGTTTCAAGGAGAGCTGCAAGCTATATTTCCAGCTTAGGCCTCAGTCTTCTGGGTCGGAGATTCAGCGGGTGGGCATAGTGATTTCCTTGCTACAAGGAGACCCACAGGTCTGGGCATATGGGTTGCAGCCTGACTGTCCGTCGCTTAAAAGTGTTGATGCTTTTTTTACGGCACTGGGCATGTTGTATGATGACCCTGACAAGACGGCCTCAGCCGAGGCTCAGATTTCGATCCTTAAGAAAGGGCGAAGGCCAGTTGAGGTTTATTGTACGGAGTTTCGGAGGTTGGCTCATGATACCCAGTGGAATGACCCAGCCCTGAGACACCAGTACCGAAGAGGTCTTTCTAACCAGTTAAAAGACCAACTGGTACAATATCCCTTGCCTGATAGCTTGGATCAGCTCATGCAGTTATCCATTCGGGTGGATAGACGGCTGAGAGAGCGCAGGCTTGAAAGGGAGACCGAGGTTTCCTTCTTTCCCAAGGGAACCTCAGACTCTGAGGAATTTTCCGAGGAGCCTATGCAGATTGGGGCTACCCGCCTCTCCTCGCGTGAGAAGACGCGGAGGAGACAGCAGGGGTTATGTTTGTACTGTGGGAATAAAGGTCATGTGGTAGTATCATGCCCAGAAAAGCCGGAAAACTTCAGGGCCTGAGGGTGATGGGAAATATCCTGTCAGGCCAGAAGTCAGAATTTCCCAAGAAGACTTTTATCATTCCGGTGACCTTGAAGATCCTCGGTCAAACTGTCAAGACTGAGGCCTTTGTGGACAGTGGGGCCGACGGGGTTTTTATGGACCGCCAATTCGCCCTGAAACACTCTGTTCCCTTAGTACCCTTGGCATCGGAAATTGAGATTTGTGGGTTAAACGGGGAACCATTATCCCAGGGTAAAATTACCTCTTGCACTAGCCAGATTTCTTTGTTTATTGGAGCCACACACTCTGAAAAATTGTCCTTTTATGTGACTGTCTGTACTTTTGCCCCATTGGTGTTGGGGTTACCCTGGTTAAGGGCCCACAATCCTCAATTTGACTGGGTCTCTGGGGAGATTCTTAGTTGGGGTACTGATTGTTTCAGGAGTTGCTTGAGCCTTCCAGTCAGGCTTTCGCAGCTAAGTTTGCCAGGATTGCCAGAATGTTATGCAGATTTTGCGGACGTGTTCTCCAAAAGAGTTGCAGAGGTACTACCTCCCCATCGCCCCTATGACTGTGCCGTTAATTTGTTGCCGAATGCTAAGCTTCCCAAGAGCAGGTTGTACTCCCTTGTCACGTCCTGAGACTCAGGCTATGGCAGAGTACATTCAGGAGAACTTGGCTAAGGGATTTATCAGACCTTCACAGTCTCCAGTTGGGTCGGGGTTCTTCTTCGTGGGTAAAAAGGACGGTTCGTTGCGACCCTGCATCGACTTCAGGGAATTGAACCGTATCACGATTAAAAACTCATACCCACTGCCTCTCATTTCGGTCTTGTTTGACCAGCTTCGTACGGCCACCATTTTTTCTAAGATTGACCTACGCGGTGCGTACAATCTAATCCGAATAAGAGAGGGGGATGAATGGAAGACTGCCTTTAATACCCACTCAGGGCACTATGAATATTTGGTGATGCCTTTTGGGCTCTGTAATGCCCCGGCAGTCTTCCAGGACTTCATGAACGATGTGCTCAGGGAATATTTGGATAGATTCTTAGTTGTATACTTAGATGACATCCTAATCTTCTCCCATTCCCTGGAGGAACATCGGAAGCATGTACGCTTAGTCCTCCAGAAACTCAGAGACCACCGGCTTGGGGCGAAACTGGAGAAGTGCGAATTTGAAGTTCAGCAAATCGCATTTCTAGGATATATTATCTCTCCAGAAGGTTTCCAAATGGAGGGTTCCAAGGTACAGGCAGTCCTGGATTGGGTGCAGCCCACTAGTTTGAAGGCGCTTCAGCGTTTTCTGGGCTTTGCAAATTTTTATAGACAATTTATCGCTGGATTTTCGTCTATAGTGGCGCCCTTGGTGGCACTCACTAAGAAAGGGGCGGATGTTGCTCACTGGTCTTGTGAGGCCAAAGCGGCTTTTGCCCGTCTCAAAAGGGCATTTGTCTCGGCCAAGGTGCTGCGACACCCAGATCCAGAGCGTCCTTTATGGTGGAGGTGGATGCCTCTGAGATGGGTATTGGGGCAGTGCTCTCTCTCAGATGGGGGTGTCTGATAATCGCCTTCATCCCTGTGCTTACTTTTCCCGTAAATTTTCGCCTGCCGAGATGAATTATGACGTGGGTAACCGGGAATTGTTGGCTATTAAGGATGCACTCGAGGAGTGGAGACACTGGCTTGAGGGGGCTAAGTTTGTGGTCTCAATTCTCACCGACCATAAGAATTTGGCATATTTAGAGTCAGCAAAGCGTCTCAATGCCAGGCAGGCACGATGGGCTTTGTTTTTTGCTCGCTTTAATTTTTTTGATAACATATCGCCCTGGGTCAAAAAACATCAAGGCTGATGCGCTCTCGCGGAGTTTTGCTCCAATCCAGGAGACCACCGAGGAGCCATTGCCCATTGTGTCCCCATCATGTATTAAAGTGGGCATTACCCAGGACCTCTTGTCATTAGTCCTTAGAGCACAGGAGCAGGCTCCTCCAGACCTTCCGGTAGGTCTTTTGTTTGTGCCTCCTAGGTTAAGACAGCGAGTGTTCCTGGAATTCCATGCCAAGAAGTCGGCAGGTCACCCGGGTATTGCCAGAACTTGGGAGTTGCTATCTAGGGCGGTGTGGTGGCCCTCGGTGGCTAGGGATGTGGATCAGTGGGTTCGGGCATGTGACATCTGTGCCCAAAATAAGACTCCTAGAGGGGTTCCTGTTGGCCCATTACATCCACTCTCTATTCCATCTAAGCCATGGACCCACATTTCAATGGATTTTGTGGTGGACTTGCCCAAATCCTCGGGGATGACAGCCATCTGGGTTGTCGTTGACAGGTTTTCGAAGATGGCGCACTTCGTTCCATTGGTTGGGCTGCCATCGGCCAGACGCCTGTCTGAATTATTTATGCTGCATGTTGTGCGCCTCCACGGGTTGCCACTTGATGTGGTCTCTGACCGCGGATTACAGTTTGTGGCCAAATTCTGGAGGGCATTTTGTTCCGATCTCCAGATTTCAGTCAGCTTGTCGTCAGGCTACCATCCGCAGTCTAATGGGCAGACTGAAAGGGTGAACCAGTCCTTGGAGCAGTTCCTCAGGTGTTATGTCTCCGTGTCAGACTGACTGGGTTGCTCATCTGTCCATGGCGGAGTTTGCCTATAACAACGCGGCTCACTCTGCTACAGGGATCTCTCCCTTCCTTTGTGTGTATGGGCATCATCCTAAGGCCAATTCTTTTGACCCCCTGGACTCCACGCCTGGTGGTTCCTCTGTGGTTTCGGTCCTTAGAGGTATTTGGAGGAAAGTGAAGAAAGCCCTTGTGTCTGTGTCATTAGTGACCAAAAGGGTTTTTGATAAGCGGAAGAGACCCTGCAGCTTCAAATTAGGAGACTTCGTCTGGTTGTCTACCAAGAATTTGAAGTTGAGACAGCCATCTCATAAGTTAGGCCCCCGGTTCATCGGTCCTTATAAGATCACTAGGGTTATCAATCCAATGGCATTTCAGTTAGATCTACCCCGTTCTTTGGGTATCAATAAAACATTTCATTGTTCCCTTTTAAAACGGGCGATTAGTAATCCTTCTTCCAGTGGAAGACCTTCCCCTCTTCTGATACGTGGCCAGAGGGAGTTTGTTGTTGAAAGGATTCTTGACTCCAAGATGGTTCGGGGTCGGCTGTCATTTTTGGTGCACTGGAAGGGGTATGGCCCGGAGGAGCGGTCGTGGGTGCGCAGTTGTGATCTTCATGCCCCCAGACTGTTACGCTCTTTCTTCTCGCAGTTCCCCGATAAACCCGGTGGTAGGGGTTCTTTGACCCCTCGTCAGAGGGGGGGTAATGTTAGGGTCTCCTGCTCTGTGCTGCCACGTCGTCATGGCAACCAGGAGACAAGTGCTAGTGGAGTAACCTGAGCGTAGCTGATACTCCGGTTCGGGTCTTTTGCTGTGCAGTGGTTACAGGCTCTGTGCACGGCAGGGGATCCGGTGCTGGTTTTTGTGCTCACAGTCTGTGAGGTCTGAGTGGGGCGTGGACAGCACCTGCTATATAAACCCTCTTCTCAGGTTAGGCAGATGCTGCTGAATCTTTGTTGGTTAGCCAGTTCCTGAAAGCTAGCAAATACTGTGTAAACTTTGTATTTGTTTGTTGCTTACTGCAAATAGGCCTTGGGATTTGGTATTACACTCTGCCAATCCAGACCTAGCAGTAAGACTGGAGTCAGTCGTTTAACCTGCTGGGGTTCTTTTGCTACTCTGTGAACCTAGCAAGTTTGCGGCTGTATTCTCAGACTTGCCTGCCAAAATCCTTTCTCACTGTGCAAGGTGTTCAGGTGTCAGTTTAGTGGCAGTAAGCTGAACCAGTGCACTGCAAGTGAAGACTAGGATTGTGGAGACTCTCCTTGTGTCTATTATTCCATCTCTGACCAAGGAGTTTACTGCCACACCCGTTGGTAACCCTTTAGGGTTTTGCTGTTGCCCTTAGCAACAGCATTTCGGGTTCTCTACGTATTAAATCACAACATCTCGCTTCTTTCCATCTGAGCATTCCTAATACTAGGGAGACACCCAGTTTCTTAGCCTTTGGGCTTCTCTGTTCACTTTGTGTTTATTTTGTTACCCTATCACCTTCTGTGTATGTAATGTCATATTCCCCAGTCTGTCTGTGAGTTCATTTGTTTTGCATCCCTCTCCGTTCAGACACCAGTACATTCCTGCTGGCACTGGTGTGCATAACAGATGCATCCTTGAGTGTAACGCCTACTGCTGCTGGCGCTGCTGTTGTTGCTGCTGGGAGTCGATCGTCATCTCAGAGGGGAAGTCGGAAGACCACTTGTACTACTTCCAGTAAGCAATTGACTGTCCAACAGTCCTTTGCGAGGAAGATGAAATATCACAGCAGTCATCCTGCTGCAAAGCGAATAACTCAGGCCTTGGCAGCCTGGGTGGTGAGAAACGTGTTTCCGGTATCCACCGTTAATTCACAGGGAACTAGAGAATTGATTGAGGTACTGTGTCCCCGGTACCAAATACCATCTAGGTTCCATTTTTCTAGGCAGGCGATACCGAAAATGTACACAGACCTCAGAAAAAGAGTCACCAGTGTCCTAAAAAATGCAGTTGTACCCAATGTCCACTTAACCACGGATATGTGGACAAGTGGAGCAGGGCAGACTCAGGACTATATGACTGTGACAGCCCACTGGGTAGATGTATTGCCTCCCGCAGCAAGAACAGCAGCGGCGGCACCAGTAGCAGCATCTCGCAAACGCCAACTCGTTCCTAGGCAGGCTACGCTTTGTATCACCGCTTTCCATAAAAGGCACACAGCTGACAACCTCTTACGGAAACTGAGGAACATCATCGCAGAATGGCTTACCCCAATTGGACTTTCCTGGGGATTTGTGACATCGGACAACGCCACCAATATTGTGCGTGCATTACATCTGGGCAAATTCCAGCACGTCCCATGTTTTGCACATACATTGAATTTGGTGGTGCAGAATTATTTAAAAAACGACAGGGGCGTGCAATAGATGCTGTCGGTGGCCCGAAGAATTGCGGGCCACTTTCGGCATTCAGCCACCGCGTGCCAAAGACTGGAGCACCAGCAAACAGTCCTGAACCTGCCCTGCCATCATCTGAAGCAAGAGGTGGTAACGAGGTGGAATTCAACCCTCTATATGCTTCAGAGGATGGAGGAGCAGCAAAAGGCCATTCAAGCCTATACAGCTACCTACGATATAGGCAAAGGAGGGGGAATGCACCTGACTCAAGCGCAGTGGAGAATGATTTCAACGTTGTGCAAGGTTCTGTAACCCTTTGAACTTGCCACACGTGAAGTCAGTTCAGACACTGCCAGCCTGAGTGAGGTCATTCCCCTCATCAGGCTTTTGCAGAAGAAGCTGGAGAGATTGAAGGAAGAGCTAAAACAGAGCGATTCCGCTAGGCATGTGGGACTTGTGGATGGAGCCCTTAATTCGCTTAACCAGGATTCACGGGTGGTGAATCTGTTGAAATCAGAGCACTACATTTTGGCCACCGTGCTCGATCCTAGATTTAAAACCTACGTTGTATCTCTCTTTCCGGCAGACACAAGTCTGCAGAGGTTCAAAGACCTGCTGGTGAGAAAATTGTCAAGTCAAGCGGAACGTGACCCGTCAACAGCTCCTCCTTCACATTCTCCCGCAACTGGGGCTGCGAGGAAAAGGCTAAGAATTCCGAGCCCACCCGCTGGCGGTGATGCAGGCTAGGCAGGAGCAAGTGCTGAGATCTGGTCCGGACTGAAGGACCTGCCAACGATTACTGACATGTCGTCTGCTGTCACTGCATATGATTCTGTCTCCATTGAAAGAATGGTGGAGGATTATATGAGTGACAGCATCCAAGTAGGCACGTCAGACAGTCCGAACGTATACTGGCAGGAAAAAGAGGCAATTTGGAGGCCCTTGCACAAACTGGCTTTATTTTACCTAAGTTGCCCCCCCTCCAGTGTGTACTCCGAAAGAGTGTTTAGTGCAGCCACTCACCTTGTCAGCAATCGGCGTATGAGGTTACTTCCAGAAAATGTGGAGAAGATGATGTTCATCAAAATGAATTATAATCAATTCCTCTGTGGAGACATTCACCGGCAATTGCCTCCAGAAAGTACACAGGGACCTGAGATGGTGGATTCCAGTGGGGACGAATTATTAATCTGTGAGGAGGGGGATGTACACAGAGAAAGGGGTGAGGAATCGGACGATGAGGAGGAGGTGTACATCTTGCCTCTGTAGAGCCAGTTTGTGCAAGGAGAGATTGATTACTTCTTTTTTGGTGGGGGCCCAAACCAACCAGTCATTTCAGTCACAGTTGTGTGGCAGACCCTGTCGCTGAAATGATGGGTTTGTTAAAGTGTGCATGTCCTGTTTATACAACATAAGGGCGGGTGGGAGGGCCCAAGGACAATTCCATCTTGCACCTCTTTTTTCTTTCATTTAACTTTGCATCATGTGCTGTTTGGGGACTATTTTTGGAAGTGCCATCCTGTCTGACACTGCAATGCCACTCCTGGATGGGCCAGGTGTTTGTGTCGGCCACTTGGGTCGCTTAGCTTAGTCACACAGCTACCTCATTGCGCCTCTTTTTTTCTTTGCATCATGTGCTGTTTGGGGACTATTTTTTGGAAGTGGAATCCTGTCTGACACCGCAGTGCCACTCCTAGATGGGCCAGGTGTTTGTGTCGGCCACTTGGGTCGCTTAGCTTAGTCACACAGCTACCTCATTGCGCCTCTTTTTTTTCTTTGTATCATGTGCTGTTTGGGGACTATTTTTGGAAGTGCCATCCTGTCTGACACTGCAGTGCCACTCCTAGATGGGCCAGGTGTTTGTGTCGGTCACTTGGGTCGCTTAGCTTAGTCACACAGCTACCTCATTGCGCCTCTTTTTTTCTTTGTATCATGTGCTGTTTGGGGACTATTTTTGGAAGTGCCATCCTGTCTGACACTGCAGTGCCACTCCTAGATGGGCCAGGTGTTTGTGTCGGTCACTTGGGTCACTTAGCTTAGTCACACAGCTACCTCATTGCACCTCTTTTTTTCTTTGCATCATGTGCTGTTTGGGGACTATTTTTTTGAAGTGCCATCCTGTCTGACACTGCAGTGCCACTCCTAGATGGGCCAGGTGTTTGTGTCGGCCACTTGGGTCGCTTAGCTTAGTCACACAGATACCTCATTGCGCCTCTTTTTTTCTTTGCATCATGTGCTATTTGGGGACTATTTTTTGGAAGTGCCATCCTGTCTGACACTGCAGTGCCACTCCTAGATGGGCCAGGTGTTTGTGTCGGCCACTTGGGTCGCTTAGCTTAGTCACACAGCTACCTCATTGCCCCTCTTTTTTTCTTTGCATCATGTGCTGTTTGGGGACTATTTTTTGGAAGTGCCATCCTGTCTGACACTGCAGTGCCACTCCTAGATGGGCCAGGTGTTTGTGTCGGCCACTTGGGTCGCTTAGCTTAGTCACACAGCTACCTCATTGCGCCTCTTTTTTTCTTTGCATCATGTGCTGTTTGGGGACTATTTTTTTAATCTGCCATCCTGTCTGACACTGCAGTGCCACTCCTAGATGGGCCAGGTGTTTGTGTCGGCCACTTGGGTCGCTTAGCTTAGTCATCCAGCGACCTCGGTGCAAATTTTATGACTAAAAATAATATTGTGAGGTGTGAGGTGTTCAGAATAGACTGCAAATGAGTGGAAATTATGGTTATAGAGGTTAATAATACTATGGGATCAAAATGACCCCCAAATTCTATGATTTAAGCTGTTTTTGAGGGTTTTTTGTAAAAAAAACAGCCGAATCCAAAACACACCCGAATCCGCCATAAAAATTTCAGGGAGGTTTTGCCAAAACGCGTCCGAATCCAAAACACGGCCGCGGAACCGAATCCAAAACCAAAACACAAAACCCGAAAAATTTCCGGTTGAAATCATTCTCCACTGCGCTTGAGTCAGGTGCATTCCCCCTCCTTTGCCTATATCGTAGGCAGATGTATAGGCTTGGATGGCCTTTTGCTGCTCCTCCATCCTCTGAAGCATATAGAGGGTTGAATTCCACCTCGTTACCACCTCTTGCTTCAGATGATGGCAGGGCAGGTTCAGGACTGTTTGCTGGTGCTCCAGTCTTCGGCACGCGGTGGCTGAATGCCGAAAGTGGCCCGCAATTCTTTGGGACACCTACAGCATCTCTTGCACGCCCCTGTCGTTTTTTTAAATATTTCTGCACCACCAAATTCAATGTATGTGCAAAACATGGGACGTGCTGGAATTTGTCACAAATCCCCAGGAGAGTCCAATTGGGGTAAGCCATTCTGCGATGATGTTCCTCAGTCTCCGTAAGAGGTTGTCAGCTGTGTGCCTCTTATGGAAAGCGGTGATACAAAGCGTAGCCTGCCTAGGAACGAGTTGGCGTTTACGAGATGCTGCTACTGGTGCCGCCGCTGCTGTTCTTGCTGTGGGAGGCAATACATCTACCCAGTGGGCTGTCACAGTCATATAGTCCTGAGTCTGCCCTGCTCCACTTGTCCACATGTCCGTGGTAAAGTGGACATTGGGTACAACTGCATTTTTTAGGACACTGGTGACTCTTTTTCTGAGGTCTGTGTACATTTTCGGTATCGCCTACCTAGAGAAATGGAACCTAGATGGTATTTGGTACCGGGGACACAGTACCTCAATCAAGTCTCTAGTTCCCTGTGAATTAACGGTGGATACCGGAAACACGTTTCTCACCACCGAGGCTGCCAAGGCCTGAGTTATCCGCTTTGCAGCAGGATGACTGCTGTGATATTTCATCTTCCTCGCAAAGGACTGTTGGACAGTCAATTGCTTACTGGAAGTAGTACAAGTGGTCTTCCGACTTCCCTTCTGGGATGACGATCGACTCCCAGCAGCAACAACAGCAGCGCCAGCAGCAGTAGGCGTTACACTCAAGGATGCATCGGAGGAATCCCAGGCAGGAGAGGACTCGTCAGACTTGACAGTGACATGGCCTGCAGGACTATTGGCTTTCCTGTGTAAGGAGGAAATTGATACTGAGGGAGTTGGTGGTGTGGTTTGCAGGAGCTTGGTTACAAGAGGAAGGGATTTAGTGGTCAGTGGACTGCTTCCGCTGTCATCCAAAGTTTTCGAACTTGTCACTGACTTCTGATGAATGCGGTCCAGGTGACGTATAAGGGAGGATGTTCCTAGGTGGTTAACGTCCTAACCTCTACTTATTACAGCTTGACAAAGGCAACACACGGCTTGACACCAGTTGTCCACATTTCTGTTGAAATAATTCCACACCGAAGAGGTGATTTTTTTTTGTATTTTGACCAGGCATGTCAATGGCCATATTCGTCCCACGGACAACAGGTGTCTCCCCGGGTGCCTGACTTAAACAAACCACCTCACCATCAGAATCCTCCTTGTCAATTTCCTCCCCAGCGCCAGCAACACCCATATCCTCATCCTGGTGTACTTCAACAGTGACATCTTCAATTTGACTATCAGGAACTGGACTGCGGGTGCTCCTTCCAGCACTTGCAGGGGGCGTGCAAATGGTGGAAGGCGCAACCTCTTCCCGTCCAGTGTTGGGAAGGTCAGGCATCGCAACCGACACAATTGTACTCTCCTTGGGGATTAGTGATGTAGAAGAACGCACAGTTCTTTGCTGTGCTTTTGCCATCTTAACTCTTTTAAGTTTTCTAGCAGGAGGATTAGTGCTTCCATCCTCATGTGAAGCTGAACCACTAGCCTTGAACATAGGCCAGGGCCTCAGCCGTTCCTTGCCACTCCGTGTCGTAAATGGCACATTGGCAAGTTTACGCTTCTCCTCAGACGATTTTGATTTAGATTTTTGGGTAATTTTACTGAGCTTTATTTTTTGGGATTTTACATGCTCTCTACTATGACATTGGGCATCGGCCTTGGCAGGCGACGTTGATGGCATTTCATCGTCTCGGCCATGACTAGTGGCAGCAGCTTCAGCACAAGGTGGAAGTGGATCTTGATCTTTCCCTATTTTACCCTCCACATTTTTGTTCTCCATTTTTTAATGTGTGAAATTATATGCCAGTAATATATCAATAGCAATGGCCTACTACTATATATACTGCGCACAACTGAAATGCACCACAGGTATGGATGGATAGTATACTTGACGACACAGAGGTAGGTAGAGCAGTGGCCTTCTGTACCGTACTGCTATATAGTATATACTGGTGGTCAGCAAACTGTGCAAAACTGAAATGCACCACAAGTATGGATGGATAGTATACTTGACGACACAGAGGTAGGTAGAGCAGTGGACTACTGTACCGTACTGCTATATATTATATACTGGTGGACAGCAAACTGTGCAAAACTGAAATGCACCACAGGTATGGATGGATTATAGTATACTTCACGACACAAAGGTAGGTAGAGCAGTGGCCTTCTGTACCGTACTGCTATATAGTATATACTGGTGGTCAGCAAACTGCAAAACTGAAATGCACCTCAGGTATGGATGGATACTAGTATACTTGACGACACAGAGGTAGGTAGAGCAGTGGCCTACTGTACCGTACTGCTATATATTATATACTGGTGGACAGCAAACTGCGCAAAAGTGAAATGCACCACAGGTAGGGATGGATACTAGTATACTTGACGACACAGAGGTAGGTAGAGCAGTGGCCTACTGTACCGTACTGCTATATAGTATATACTGGTGGTCAGCAAACTGTGCAAAACTGAAATGCACCACAGGTTTGGATGGGTACTAGTTTACTTGACGACACAGAGGTAGGTAGAGCAGTGGCCTACTGTACCGTACTGCTATATAGTTATACTGGTGGTCAGCAAACTGTGCAAAACTGAAATGCACCACAGGTATGGATGGATAGTATACTTGACGACACAGAGGTAGGTAGAGCAGTGGCCTTCTGTACCGTACTGCTATATAGTATATACTGGTGGTCAGCAAACTGTGCAAAACTGAAATGCACCACAGGTGTGGATGGATAGTATACTTGACGACACAGAAGTAGGTAGAACAGTGGACTACTGTACCGTACTGCTATATATTATATACTGGTGGACAGCAAACTGTGCAAAACTGAAATGCACCACAGGTATGGATGGATACTAGTATACTTGACGACACAGAGGTAGGTTGAACAGTGGCCTACTGTACCGTACTGCTATATAGTATATACTGGTGGTCAGCAAACTGTGCAAAACTGAAATGCACCACAGGTATGGATGGATACTAGTATACTTGACGACACAGAGGTAGGTAGAGCAGTGGCCTACTGCACCGTACTGCTATATAGTATATACTGGTGGTCAGCAAACTGTGCAAAACTGAAATGCACCACAGGTATGGATGGATAGTATACTTGACGACACAGAGGTAGGTTGAGCAGTGGCCTACTGTACCGTACTGCTATATAGTATATACTGGTGGTCAGCAAACTGTGCAAAACTGAAATGCACCACAGGTATGGATGGATACTAGTATACTTGACGACACAGAGGTAGGTAGAGCAGTGGCCTACTGTACCGTACTGCTATATAGTATATACTGGTGGTCAGCAAACTGTGCAAAACTGAAATGCACCACAGGTATGGATGGATAGTATACTTGACGACACAGAGGTAGGTAGAGCAGTGGCCTTCTGTACCGTACTGCTATATAGTATATACTGGTGGTCAGCAAACTGTGCAAAACTGAAATGCACCACAGGTATGGATGGATAGTATACTTGACGACACAGAGGTAGGTAGAGCAGTGGACTACTGTACCGTACTGCTATATATTATATACTGGTGGACAGCAAACTGCGCAAAAGTGAAATGCACCACAGGTATGGATGGATACTAGTATACTTGACGACACAGAGGTAGGTAGAGCAGTGGCCTACTGTACCGTACTGCTATATAGTATATACTGGTGGTCAGCAAACTGTGCAAAACTGAAATGCACCACAGGTATGGATGGATACTAGTATACTTGACGACACAGAGGTAGGTAGAGCAGTGGCCTACTGTACCGTACTGCTATATAGTATATACTGGTGGTCAGCAAACTGTGCAAAACTGAAATGCACCACAGGTATGGATGGATAGTATACTTGACGACACAGAGGTAGGTAGAGCAGTGGACTACTGTACCGTACTGCTATATATTATATACTGGTGGACAGCAAACTGCGCAAAAGTGAAATGCACCACAGGTATGGATGGATACTAGTATACTTGACGACACAGAGGTAGGTAGAGCAGTGGCCTACTGTACCGTACTGCTATATAGTATATACTGGTGGTCAGCAAACTGTGCAAAACTGAAATGCACCACAGGTATGGATGGATACTAGTATACTTGACGACACAGAGGTAGGTAGAGCAGTGGCCTACTGTACCGTACTGCTATATAGTATATACTGGTGGTCAGCAAACTGTGCAAAACTGAAATGCACCACAGGTATGGATGGATAGTATACTTGACGACACAGAGGTAGGTAGAGCAGTGGCCTTCTGTACCGTACTGCTATATAGTATATACTGGTGGTCAGCAAACTGTGCAAAACTGAAATGCACCACAGGTATGGATGGATAGTATACTTGACGACACAGAGGTAGGTAGAGCAGTGGACTACTGTACCGTACTGCTATATATTATATACTGGTGGACAGCAAACTGCGCAAAAGTGAAATGCACCACAGGTATGGATGGATACTAGTATACTTGACGACACAGAGGTAGGTAGAGCAGTGGCCTACTGTACCGTACTGCTATATAGTATATACTGGTGGTCAGCAAACTGTGCAAAACTGAAATGCACCACAGGTATGGATGGATACTAGTATACTTGACGACACAGAGGTAGGTAGAGCAGTGGCCTACTGTACCGTACTGCTATATAGTATATACTGGTGGTCAGCAAACTGTGCAAAACTGAAATGCACCACAGGTATGGATGGATAGTATACTTGACGACACAGAGGTAGGTAGAGCAGTGGACTACTGTACCGTACTGCTATATATTATATACTGGTGGACAGCAAACTGCGCAAAAGTGAAATGCACCACAGGTATGGATGGATACTAGTATACTTGACGACACAGAGGTAGGTAGAGCAGTGGCCTACTGTACCGTACTGCTATATAGTATATACTGGTGGTCAGCAAACTGTGCAAAACTGAAATGCACCACAGGTAAGGATGGATACTAGTTTACTTGACGACACAGAGGTAGGTAGAGCAGTGGCCTACTGTACTGTACTGCTATATAGTATATACTGGTGGTCAGCAAACTGTGCAAAACTGAAATGCACCACAGGTATGGATGGATAGTATACTTGACGACACAGAGGTAGGTAGAGCAGTGGCCTTCTGTACCGTACTGCTATATAGTATATACTGGTGGTCAGCAAACTGTGCAAAACTGAAATGCACCACAGGTGTGGATGGATAGTATACTTGACGACACAGAGGTAGGTAGAGCAGTGGACTACTGTACCGTACTGCTATATATTATATACTGGTGGACAGCAAACTGTGCAAAACTGAAATGCACCACAGGTATGGATGGATACTAGTATACTTGACGACACAGAGGTAGGTTGAGCAGTGGCCTACTGTACCGTACTGCTATATAGTATATACTGGTGGTCAGCAAACTGTGCAAAACTGAAATGCACCACAGATATGGATGGATACTAGTATACTTGACGACACAGAGGTAGGTAGAGCAGTGGC
The DNA here is from genome assembly GCF_028390025.1 of Pseudophryne corroboree. Taxonomy (NCBI): domain Eukaryota; kingdom Metazoa; phylum Chordata; class Amphibia; order Anura; family Myobatrachidae; genus Pseudophryne; species Pseudophryne corroboree. Next base: position 61,035,644 of record NC_086450.1, on the reverse strand, counting down.
CTACTGTACCGTACTGCTATATAGTATATACTGGTGGTCAGCAAACTGTGCAAAACTGAAATGCACCACAGGTATGGATGGATAGTATACTTGACGACACAGAGGTAGGTTGAGCAGTGGCCTACTGTACCGTACTGCTATATAGTATATACTGGTGGTCAGCAAACTGTGCAAAACTGAAATGCACCACAGGTATGGATGGATACTAGTATACTTGACGACACAGAGGTAGGTAGAGCAGTGGCCTTCTGTACCGTACTGCTATATAGTATATACTGGTGGTCAGCAAACTGTGCAAAACTGAAATACACCACAGGTATGGATGGATAGTATACTTGACGACACAGAGGTAGGTAGAGCAGTGGACTACTGTACCGTACTGCTATATATTATATACTGGTGGACAGCAAACTGTGCAAAACTGAAATGCACCACAGGTATGGATGGATACTAGTATACTTCACGACACAGAGGTAGGTAGAGCAGTGGCCTACTGTACCGTACTGCTATATAGTATATACTGGTGGTCAGCAAACTGTGCAAAACTGAAATGCACCACAGGTATGGATGGATAGTATACTTGACGACACAGAGGTAGGTAGAGCAGTGGCCTACTGTACCGTACTGCTATATATTATATACTGGTGGTCAACAAACTGTGCAAAACTGAAATGCACCACAGGTATGGATGGATAATATACTTGACGACACAGAGGTAGGTAGAGCAGTGGACTACTGTACCGTACTGCTATATATATAGTTATACTGGTGGTCAGCAAAATTCTGCACTGTCCTCCTACTATATACTACTTTGCAGCACAGATATGGAGCGTTTTTCAGGCAGAGAACGTATAATACTGGTGGTCACTGGTCAGCAAAACTCTGCACTGTCCTCCTACTATATAATACTGCTGGTCCCCAGTCCCCACAATAAAGCAATTAGCACACTGAGCACCGATATTTGCAGCACACTGAGCACAGTCAGATATGGAGCGTTTTTCAGGCAGAGAACGTAGATATTTGCACTTGCAGCACACTGAGCACAGATATTTGCAGCACACTGAGCACAGATATTTGCAGCACAATTTGCAGCCCACTGAACATAGAAACTGAGAGGACGCCAGTCACGTCCTCTCACGATCATCTCCAATGCACGAGTTAAAAATGGCGGCGACGCGCGGCTCCTTATATAGAATATGAATCTCGCGAGAATCCGACCGTGGGATGATGACGTTCGGGCGCGCTCGGGTTAACCGAGCAAGGCGGGAGGATCTGAGTCTGCCTCGGACCCGTGTAAAATGGATGAAGTTCGGGGGGGTTCGGATCCCGAGGATCCGAACTCGCTCATCACTAATATAAATATATATATATATATATAAATATATATATATGGATGATATGGCAGTGTGGTGCCCCCGTCTGGATCCCAGCGTCTGTATTGTGACCACCAGGAACCCCTACAATCAGTATGCTAACCGCATACCATATATATATATATATATATATCCCATTTGTGTGTGTGTGCACACATACAGGGCCTAGGAAGATATGAAAATGGACGGAGAGAGAGAGGCATGGAGAGATAGGGGATAGGGGTTTTGAGTATTGCATAAAGTATGCATGCTAGCTTTTAATAATGTTGGTATGCAGGACACTTACCTCCTAGGACTGCTCTTCCTATATAGAGCTTTGCCAGCTAATTATTATTGCACATGTGCAGTTTCCGGCTCGCATCCTTCTCTGGAGATGTATTCCATAAGAAGCCGATAGGATTCAATAGGCAACACCATCTAGATGGCACTGGATATGGGTCAGAAGCTCCAGAAAGTTACGCATACGGCACACTGCAGCTCCATACAGTTCTACTGTGGGCCACTTTAATCCATACGGGGAACCATGTGCATTGCAGTAAACCTCTGAAACCGTCAGGGACGATGAATTACAATAGCCATGGGTAACTGAGCCATAAAGCAGGAGGAATGTAGCTAAAACTTCCGCAAAACAGCCAGTATGTAATATGTATATAACATGAGGAGTATAAAATGACCTCAAACCTCAGATACCATGCTGGACAAGCGGTTATTATGTGGCTGTGTGTCTGGAACTGGTTACTAGAAGTAGGTATAATTACATACAGCCATGGTAGCTCACATTATATGGGACCGCCGGACAGCTTTTATGCACACTGTAAAAACCCAATGTGTAATTGGTGTTATCAGAGCTACAACACTTATGGTACTCTCCATGCTCCGCATATTTTATAAGATGGGCCATACTTACAGTTTATGGAGCAACTGCAAATGAATGCTATACTATGCATATGTACATGTGCATGTAACTCAGCTCTCCTATAGGGCATATTTATTATAGGATATTTGCAGGATACCCCCCGAAAACATCCACATCATATTGGGCTTACTTCAGTCCAGCTTTTGTTCCCGACACTCCACAGAGTCCGCACTAAGGTTGTCAATGATTTTATCACTGGTAAATCTTAAGGCCATAACTCACTTCGGGAGTGGATCATTCGATCTACAAGCAAAAGGTCTACAGTCATTAGGTCGACTACTAAAGGTCGACAGGTCAAAAGGGTGACACAAGAAAAGGTCAACATGACATAAGGTTGACAAAACATTTTTGAGATTTTTGTTGTCGTTTTCACCGTGAAAGCACGAGGAACCCCAATTAGTGTACCATATCCCCTCATATGGCTCGCTTCGCCCACCATGCTTCGGGCAAGGTGCTTAGCTGGGTTCCGGTATGAATGGTCGACCATGTTATGGTCGACAGTCATTAGGTCGACCACTATTGGTCGACATTGACATGGTCGACATGGACACATGGTCGACACATGAAAATGTTCGACATATGAAAGGTCGACACATGAAAAGGTCGACATGAGTTTTTTTACCTTTTTTGGTGTCGTTTTTTGCGTAATGTGACTGGGAACCCCAATTAGTGCACCGCGTCCGCTCGCCATGCTTCGGGCATGGTGCCTTCGCTCCGCTGCCGCTTCGCTCGGCACAGATTACCGTTCCAATCGTAGTCCACGTGGATCGTAAAGTACGGAAAAGTTCCCCAAAAGTAAAAAAAGTAAAAAAAAATCTCATGTCGACCTTCTCATGTGTCGACCTTTCATGTGTCGACCATTTTCATGTGTCGACCATGTGTCCATGTCGACCATGGCAATGTCGACCAATAGTGGTCGACCTAATGACTGTCGACCATAACATGGTCGACCATCTGAACGGATACCGCTTAGCTGCGCTCGGCATAGGTACTATTCCAAATCGTAGTGCACGTGGGAGGTAATGTATGAAAAAGTTGATTAAAATGCTAAACCCTGTCGACCATTTGAATCTGTCAACATTTTGTACCTGTTGACCATAAACACTGTTGACCTTTTACACGTCGACCTTTTGACCATGTCGACCTAATGTATGTCGACCTATAGCCTGGACACCACTCACTTCACTGTAATTATAATGGATCTCAATGCTGCATTGTCCTATCCTGGTTCTCATCCTTCATACATCTATTCACTTATCTCAAAATATCTCCTAATACAACTAGAGATGAGCGGGTTCGGTTTCTCTGAATCCGAACCCGCACGAACTTCATGTTTTTTACGGGTCCGAGCAGACTCGGATCCTCCCGCCTTGCTCGGTTAACCCGAGCGCGCCCGAACGTCATCATGACGCTGTCGGATTCTCGCGAGACTCGGATTCTATATAAGGAGCCGCGCGTCGCCGCCATTTTCACACGTGCATTGAGATTGATAGGGAGAGGACGTGGCTGGCGTCCTCTCCATTTAGATTAGGGTTGAGAGAGAGAGAGAGAGATTGACCTGAGGCTGTGATACTGTAGAAGAGAGTGCAGAGTTTAGTGACTGACGACCACAGTGACCACCAGACAGTGCAGTTGTTTGTTTTATTTAATATATCCGTTCTCTGCCTGAAAAAAACGATACACACAGTGACTCAGTCACATACCATATCTGTGTGCACTGCTCAGCCCAGTGTGCTGCATCAATGTATATATATATCTGACTGTGCTCAGCTCACACAGCTTATAATTGTGGGGGAGACTGGGGAGCACTGCAGTGCCAGTTATAGGTTATAGCAGGAGCCAGGAGTACATAATATTATATTAAAATTAAACAGTGCACACTTTTGCTGCAGGAGTGCCACTGCCAGTGTGACTAGTGACCAGTGACCTGACCACCAGTATATATAATATTAGTAGTATACTATCTCTTTATCAACCAGTCTATATTAGCAGCAGACACAGTACAGTGCGGTAGTTCACGGCTGTGGCTACCTCTGTGTCGGCACTCGGCAGCCCGTCCATAATTGTATATACCACCTAACCGTGGTTTTTTTTTCTTTCTTTATAGTCATACTAGTTACGAGTATACTATCTCTTTATCAACCAGTCTATATTAGCAGCAGACACAGTACAGTGCGGTAGTTCACGGCTGTGGCTACCTCTGTGTCGGCACTCGGCAGCCCGTCCATAATTGTATATACCACCTAACCGTGGTTTTTTTTTCTTTCTTTATACATACATACTAGTTACGAGTATACTATCTCTTTATCAACCAGTCTATATTAGCAGCAGACACAGTACAGTGCGGTAGTTCACGGCTGTGGCTACCTCTGTGTCGGCACTCGGCAGCCCGTCCATAATTGTATATACCACCTAACCGTGGTTTTTTTTTCTTTCTTTATACACACATACTAGTTACGAGTATACTATCTCTTTATCAACCAGTCTATATATTAGCAGCAGACACAGTACAGTGCGGTAGTTCACGGCTGTGGCTACCTCTGTGTCAGCACTCGGCAGCCCGTCCATAATTGTATATACCACCTAACCGTGGTTTTTTTTTTCTTTCTTTATACATACATACTAGTTACGAGTATACTATCTCTTTATCAACCAGTCTATATTAGCAGCAGACACAGTACAGTGCGGTAGTTCACGGCTGTGGCTACCTCTGTGTCGGCACTCGGCAGCCCGTCCATAATTGTATATACCACCTAACCGTGGTTTTTTTTTCTTTCTTTATACATACATACTAGTTACGAGTATACTATCTCTTTATCAACCAGTCTATATATTAGCAGCAGACACAGTACAGTGCGGTAGTTCACGGCTGTGGCTACCTCTGTGTCGGCACTCGGCAGCCCGTCCATAATTGTATATACCACCTAACCGTGGTTTTTTTTTCTTTCTTTATACATACATACTAGTTACGAGTATACTATCTCTTTATCAACCAGTCTATATATTAGCAGCAGACACAGTACAGTGCGGTAGTTCACGGCTGTGGCTACCTCTGTGTCGGCACTCGGCAGCCCGTCCATAATTGTATATACCACCTAGCCGTGGTTTTTTTTTCTTCTTTATACATACATACTACTACGACATCTCTTTATCAACCAGTCTATATTAGCAGCAGACACAGTACAGTACGGTAGTTCACGGCTGTGGCTACCTCTGTGTCTGCACTCGGCAGGCAGTCCGTCCATAATTGTATACCACCTAACCGTGGTTTTTTTTTCTTTCTTCTTTATACATACATAGTTACATAGACATCTCTTTATCAACCAGTCTATATTAGCAGCAGACACAGTACAGTACGGTAGTTCACGGCTGTGGCTACCTCTGTGTCTGCACTCGGCAGGCAGTCCGTCCATAATTGTATACCACCTAACCGTGGTTTTTTTTTCTTTCTTCTTTATACATACATAGTTACATAGACATCTCTTTATCAACCAGTCTATATTAGCAGCAGACACAGTACAGTACGGTAGTTCACGGCTGTGGCTACCTCTGTGTCTGCACTCGGCAGGCAGTCCATAATTGTATACTAGTATCCATCTCCATTGTTTACCTGAGGTGCCTTTTAGTTGTGCCTATTAAAATATGGAGAACAAAAATGTTGAGGTTCCAAAATTAGGGAAAGATCAAGATCCACTTCCACCTCGTGCTGAAGCTGCTGCCACTAGTCATGGCCGAGACGATGAAATGCCAGCAACGTCGTCTGCCAAGGCCGATGCCCAATGTCATAGTACAGAGCATGTCAAATCCAAAACACCAAATATCAGAAAAAAAAGGACTCCAAAACCTAAAATAAAATTGTCGGAGGAGAAGCGTAAACTTGCCAATATGCCATTTACCACACGGAGTGGCAAGGAACGGCTGAGGCCCTGGCCTATGTTCATGGCTAGTGGTTCAGCTTCACATGAGGATGGAAGCACTCAGCCTCTCGCTAGAAAAATGAAAAGACTCAAGCTGGCAAAAGCAGCACAGCAAAGAACTGTGCATTCTTCGAAATCCCAAATCCACAAGGAGAGTCCAATTGTGTCGGTTGCGATGCCTGACCTTCCCAACACTGGACGTGAAGAGCATGCGCCTTCCACCATTTGCACGCCCCCTGCAAGTGCTGGAAGGAGCACCCGCAGTCCAGTTCCTGATAGTCAGATTGAAGATGTCAGTGTTGAAGTACACCAGGATGAGGAGGATATGGGTGTTGCTGGCGCTGGGGAGGAAATTGACCAGGAGGATTCTGATGGTGAGGTGGTTTGTTTAAGTCAGGCACCCGGGGAGACACCTGTTGTCCGTGGGAGGAATATGGCCGTTGACATGCCAGGTGAAAATACCAAAAAAATCAGCTCTTCGGTGTGGAGGTATTTCACCAGAAATGCGGACAACAGGTGTCAAGCCGTGTGTTCCCTTTGTCAAGCTGTAATAAGTAGGGGTAAGGACGTTAACCACCTCGGAACATCCTCCCTTATACGTCACCTGCAGCGCATTCATAATAAGTCAGTGACAAGTTCAAAAACTTTGGGTGACAGCGGAAGCAGTCCACTGACCAGTAAATCCCTTCCTCTTGTAACCAAGCTCACGCAAACCACCCCACCAACTCCCTCAGTGTCAATTTCCTCCTTCCCCAGGAATGCCAATAGTCCTGCAGGCCATGTCACTGGCAATTCTGACGATTCCTCTCCTGCCTGGGATTCCTCCGATGCATCCTTGCGTGTAACGCCTACTGCTGCTGGCGCTGCTGTTGTTGCTGCTGGGAGTCGATGGTCATCCCAGAGGGGAAGTCGTAAGCCCACTTGTACTACTTCCAGTAAGCAATTGACTGTTCAACAGTCCTTTGCGAGGAAGATGAAATATCACAGCAGTCATCCTGCTGCAAAGCGGATAACTGAGGCCTTGACAACTATGTTGGTGTTAGACGTGCGTCCGGTATCCGCCGTTAGTTCACAGGGAACTAGACAATTTATTGAGGCAGTGTGCCCCCGTTACCAAATACCATCTAGGTTCCACTTCTCTAGGCAGGCGATACCGAGAATGTACACGGACGTCAGAAAAAGACTCACCAGTGTCCTAAAAAATGCAGCTGTACCCAATGTCCACTTAACCACGGACATGTGGACAAGTGGAGCAGGGCAGGGTCAGGACTATATGACTGTGACAGCCCACTGGGTAGATGTATGGACTCCCGCCGCAAGAACAGCAGCGGCGGCACCAGTAGCAGCATCTCGCAAACGCCAACTCTTTCCTAGGCAGGCTACGCTTTGTATCACCGCTTTCCAGAATACGCACACAGCTGAAAACCTCTTACGGCAACTGAGGAAGATCATCGCGGAATGGCTTACCCCAATTGGACTCTCCTGTGGATTTGTGGCATCGGACAACGCCAGCAATATTGTGTGTGCATTAAATATGGGCAAATTCCAGCACGTCCCATGTTTTGCACATACCTTGAATTTGGTGGTGCAGAATTTTTTTAAAAACGACAGGGGCGTGCAAGAGATGCTGTCGGTGGCCAGAAGAATTGCGGGACACTTTCGGCGTACAGGCACCACGTACAGAAGACTGGAGCACCACCAAAAACTACTGAACCTGTCCTGCCATCATCTGAAGCAAGAAGTGGTAACGAGGTGGAATTCAACCCTCTATATGCTTCAGAGGTTGGAGGAGCAGCAAAAGGCCATTCAAGCCTATACAATTGAGCACGATATAGTAGGTGGAATGCACCTGTCTCAGGCGCAGTGGAGAATGATTTCAACGTTGTGCAAGGTTCTGATGCCCTTTGAACTTGCCACACGTGAAGTCAGTTCAGACACTGCCAGCCTGAGTCAGGTCATTCCCCTCATCAGGCTTTTGCAGAAGAAGCTGGAGACATTGAAGGAGGAGCTAACACGGAGCGATTCCGCTAGGCATGTGGGACTTGTGGATGGAGCCCTTAATTCGCTTAACAAGGATTCACGGGTGGTCAATCTGTTGAAATCAGAGCACTACATTTTGGCCACCGTGCTCGATCCTAGATTTAAAGCCTACCTTGGATCTCTCTTTCCGGCAGACACAAGTCTGCTGGGGTTGAAAGACCTGCTGGTGACAAAATTGTCAAGTCAAGCGGAACGCGACCTGTCAACATCTCCTCCTTCACATTCTCCCGCAACTGGGGGTGCGAGGAAAAGGCTCAGAATTCCGAGCCCACCCGCTGGCGGTGATGCAGGGCAGTCTGGAGCGACTGCTGATGCTGACATCTGGTCCGGACTGAAGGACCTGACAACGATTACGGACATGTCGTCTACTGTCACTGCATATGATTCTCTCAACATTGATAGAATGGTGGAGGATTATATGAGTGACCGCATCCAAGTAGGCACGTCACACAGTCCGTACTTATACTGGCAGGAAAAAGAGGCAATTTGGAGGCCCTTGCACAAACTGGCTTTATTCTACCTAAGTTGCCCTCCCACAAGTGTGTACTCCGAAAGAGTGTTTAGTGCCGCCGCTCACCTTGTCAGCAATCGGCGTACGAGGTTACATCCAGAAAATGTGGAGAAGATGATGTTCATTAAAATGAATTATAATCAATTCCTCCGCGGAGACATTGACCAGCAGCAATTGCCTCCACAAAGTACACAGGGAGCTGAGATGGTGGATTCCAGTGGGGACGAATTGATAATCTGTGAGGAGGGGGATGTACACGGTGATATATCGGAGGGTGATGATGAGGTGGACATCTTGCCTCTGTAGAGCCAGTTTGTGCAAGGAGAGATTAATTGCTTCTTTTTTGGGGGGGTCCAAACCAACCCGTCATATCAGTCACAGTCGTGTGGCAGACCCTGTCACTGAAATGATGGGTTGGTTAAAGTGTGCATGTCCTGTTTTGTTTATACAACATAAGGGTGGGTGGGAGGGCCCAAGGACAATTCCATCTTGCACCTCTTTTTTCTTTTCTTTTTCTTTGCATCATGTGCTGATTGGGGAGGGTTTTTTGGAAGGGACATCCTGCGTGACACTGCAGTGCCACTCCTAAATGGGCCCGGTGTTTGTGTCGGCCACTAGGGTCGCTAATCTTACTCACACAGTCAGCTACCTCATTGCGCCTCTTTTTTTCTTTGCGTCATGTGCTGTTTGGGGAGGGTTTTTTGGAAGGGACATCCTGCGTGACACTGCAGTGCCACTCCTAGATGGGCCCGGTGTTTGTGTCGGCCACTAGGGTCGCTAATCTTTCTCACACAGCTACCTCATTGCGCCTCTTTTTTTCTTTGCGTCATGTGCTGTTTGGGGAGGGTTTTTTGGAAGGGACATCCTGCGTGACACTGCAGTGCCACTCCTAGATGGGCCCGGTGTTTGTGTCGGCCACTAGGGTCGCTAATCTTACTCACACAGCTACCTCATTGCGCCTCTTTTTTTCTTTGCGTCATGTGCTGTTTGGGGAGGGTTTTTTGGAAGGGCCATCCTGCGTGACACTGCAGTGCCACTCCTAGATGGGCCCGGTGTTTGTGTCGGCCACTAGGGTCGCTAATCTTACTCACACAGCTACCTCATTGCGCCTCTTTTTTTCTTTGCGTCATGTGCTGTTTGGGGAGGGTTTTTTGGAAGGGACATCCTGCGTGACACTGCAGTGCCACTCCTAGATGGGCCCGGTGTTTGTGTCGGCCACTAGGGTCGCTTATCTTACTCACACAGCGACCTCGGTGCAAATTTTAGGACTAAAAATAATACTGTGAGGTGTGAGGTATTCAGAATAGACTGAAAATGAGTGTAAATTATGGTTTTTGAGGTTAATAATACTTTGGGATCAAAATGACCCCCAAATTCTATGATTTAAGCTGTTTTTTAGTGTTTTTTGAAAAAAACACCCGAATCCAAAACACACCCGAATCCGACAAAAAAAATTCGGTGAGGTTTTGCCAAAACGCGTTCGAACCCAAAACACGGCCGCGGAACCGAACCCAAAACCAAAACACAAAACCCGAAAAATTTCAGGCGCTCATCTCTAAATACAACCTCTCCGCTCTGCACAAGATCTGTGTCTCTCATACACACTCATTACCTGCTTCCATTGAAAGCTACAGGACCTTTTCTGGGTCGCAGAGATCTCTGTTCATGAATGAAAACACCAAATTTTTTGCATACAGTTCACGTGCAGATTAGGGATGGCCATCTGCACGGATGGGATCAGTGGGCTGGCCATTGATGGTTGCCATCGGTGATAACCATCAATGGAACTTAAACCATCTATGGTGAGCTTTCTATAGTTTGCACCACTCCATGGCCACCACCGACAGGTGCTGGTTGGGCCACTTAAAAAATGGGGATGGGGCTTAGTGAGTAGCTGGGGGCAGGGCTAAGCTCCGTGCAGTTTAAAAAAAAATTGGTTCTACTCAGCCATTGATGGCATATAACTATTGGCTCTCTGTCATTGATGGCAAAACCATGGGCCATTGGTAGTTAGCCATTGATGTTTGCCAACTATCGATGGCCTGTTTGCCAACTATTGATGGTCATCCCTAGAGCAGATGCAAATTTACCCATCTTTCTGTCCTAATCGGATTCAGACGCAACTTGGCCAGAACTGACTTTCCATGAAATAGGGTGTTTTGTGGCCTGAGCTGAGCGATGACAATCGCCTCAAAAGTTTCTTTCCCCAAGCTGTCTGCCTGCTGAACTCCTGAACATTGACTGACTAGACATACATGTAACTCACTTGTGTCCCTACAGTATACCTACACCTGCTTATCGGTTACCTACTTGGCTGTTGTATAGCAAACATACATACATGCATACATACATACAGCACAGTACAGGGAGGTGGAGCACACACTACACACAGTACAGGGAGGGGGAGCACACACTACATACAGCACAGTACGGGGAGAGAGCACACACTACATACAGCACAGGGAGGGAGCACACACTACATACAGTACAGGGAGGTGGAGCACACACTACACACAGTACAGGGAGGGGGAGCACACACTACATACAGCACAGTACGGGGAGAGAGCACACACTACATACAGCACAGGAAGGGAGCACACACTACATACAGTACAGGGAGGGAGCACACACTACATACAGCACAGTACGGGGAGAGAGCACACACTACATACAGCACAGGAAGGGAGCACACACTACATACAGCACAGTACGGGGAGAGAGCACACACTACATACAGTACAGGGAGGGAGCACACACTACATACAGTACAGGGAGGGAGCACACACTACATACAGCACAGTACAGGGAGAGGAAGCACACACTACATACAGTACAGGGAGGGAGCACACACTACATACAGTACAGGGAGGGAGCACACACTACATACAGCACAGTACAGGGAGAGGGAGCACACACTACATACAGTACAGGGAGGGAGCACACACTACATACAGTACAGGGAGGGAGCACACACTACATACAGTACAGGGAGGGAGCACACACTACATACAGCACAGTACAGGAAGGGAGCACACACTACATACAGTACAGGGAGGGAGCACACACTACATACAGTACAGGGAGGGAGCACACACTACATACAGTACAGGGAGGGAGAACACACTACATACAGTACAGGGAGGGAGCACACTACATACAGCACAGTACAGGGAGGGAGCACACACTATATACAGCACAGTACAGGGAGGGAGCACACACTATATACAGCACAGTACAGGGAGGGGGCGCACACACTACATACAGCACAGTACAGGAAGGGAGCACACACTACATACAGCACAGTACAGGAAGGGAGCACACACTACATAGTACAGTACATCGAGGGAGCACACACTACATAGTACAGTACAGGGAGGGGGAGCACACTACATACAGCACAGTACAGGGAGGGAGCACACACTACATACAGCACAGTACAGGAAGGGAGCACACACTACATACAGCACAGTACAGGGAGGGAGCACACACTACATACAGCACAGTACAGGGAGGAAACACACTACATACAGCACAGTACAGGGAGGGAGCACACACTACATACAGCACAGTACAGGGAGGGAGCACACACTACATACAGCACAGTACAGGGAGGGAGCACACACTACATACAGCACAGTACAGGGAGGGAGCACACACTACATACAGCACAGTACAGGGAGGGAGCACACACTACATACAGCACAGTACAGGGAGGGGGAGCACACACTACATACAGCACAGTACAGGGAGGGGGCACACACTACATACAGTACAGTACAGGGAGGGGGAGCACACACTACATACAGCACAGTACAGGGAGGGGGAGCACACACTACATACAGCACACTACAGGAAGGGAGCACACACTACATACAGCACAGTACAGGGAGGGGGAGCACACACTACATACAGCACAGTACAGGGAAGGAGCACACACTACATACAGCACAGTACAGGAAGGGAGCACACACTACATACAGCACAGTACAGGAAGGGAGCACACACTACATACAGCACAGTACAGGAAGGGAGCACACACTACATAGTACAGTACAGGGAGGGAGCACACACTACATAGTACAGTACAGGGAGGGGGAGCACACTACATACAGCACAGTACAGGGAGGGAGCACACACTACATACAGCACAGTACAGGAAGGGAGCACACACTACATACAGCACAGTACAGGGAGGGAGCACACACTACATACAGCACAGTACAGGGAGGAAACACACTACATACAGCACAGTACAGGGAGGGAGCACACACTACATACAGCACAGTACAGGGAGGGAGCACACACTACATACAGCACAGTACAGGGAGGGAGCACACACTACATAGTACAGTACAGGGAGGGAGCACACACTACATAGTACAGTACAGGGAGGGAGCACACACTACATAGTACAGTACAGGGAGGGGGAGCACACTACATACAGCACAGTACAGGGAGGGAGCACACACTACATACAGCACAGTACAGGGAGGGAGCACACACTACATACAGCACAGTACAGGGAGGGAGCACACCGTACATACAGCACAGTACAGGGAGGGGAAGCACACACTACATACAGCACAGTACAGGGAGGGGGCACACACTACATACAGTACAGTACAGGGAGGGGGAGCACACACTACATACAGCACAGTACAGGGAGGGGGAGCACACACTACATACAGCACACTACAGGAAGGGAGCACACACTACATACAGCACAGTACAGGGAGGGGGAGCACACACTACATACAGCACAGTACAGGGAGGGAGCACACACTACATACAGCACAGTACAGGGAGGGGGAGCACACACTACATACAGCACAGCACAGGGAGGGAGCACACACTACACACAGTACAGGGAGGGGGAGCACACACTACATACAGCACAGTACAGGGAGGGAGCACACACTACATACAGCACAGTACAGGGAGGGGGAGCACACACTACATACAGCACAGTACAGGGAAGGAGCACACACTACATACAGCACAGTACAGGGAGGAAGCACACACTACATACAGCACAGTACAGGGAGGGAGCACACACTACATACAGCACAGTACAGGGAGGGATCACACACTACATACAGCACAGTACAGGGAGGGAGCACACACTACATACAGCACAGTACAGGGAGGGGGAGCACACACTACATACAGTACAGGCAGGGCCGTCTTAACAGCAGTGTAGGCCCCTGGGCACAGCAATGCACTGGGCCCCCTACCCATCCTCCAGTGGTAGGGGATGCTATCAGCACAGCTTTTATGTCCCGCGGGGGGTAGGGGGTATTCTATCTTCCCCTCAGCATGTAGAACCTGGAGCAGTAATTTCTGCTAATTACTCCTTTACTGCACAGATGGGGCTAAACTGTAGAAGTGGGCATTGGGCTGAATAAAGGGGCCCTGGTACATGGCTTCCAGGGTGTTAGGGGGTGTTTAATACGTACGGGAGGGATGGTAGTGGCGTGGGCTTAATATTTATAATTTTCCGGTGGGAGGGCAGCTTGATTGACTGCAGATATCTCAAGTTCCTGAAAATATATTTCTTAGCATTGAATGGGATAAAAAAAACTAGAGAGTCTCACCTTTCAGAAGGTTCTGGGGACTTGGGGATCAGAGTTCAGGAGCCAGAGCAATCCACCAACGAAAATCTAAAACTGCATATTAGGCGTGTGGAGCTGGAGCAGGGGCCAGCTGCTTGAAGGCTTATATCTCTCATTCAGGGCATAGTAGAGACAAGCTGCCAGTATCCACTGACAGGGGAGAGTCCCAGCTTTTGGATTATACCCTCAGAAATACTCTAAGTCAGACAAAACCCGAGATATCTGGCTGGGAAGAGAAATGAACAGGCTTGGTTGGGGACCACTGCTTTCAAGTCAGATATCTCCGGTTCCACAGGGCCGATTTTAAAAAATCTGGTACCCCTGGAAAGAGGGGACCCTCAGCTATCAGACTAGGGCCCTTATATTCCTGGGGCCCTTGGGCAAGAGCCCATTGAGCCCATATGAAAAGACGGCCCTGAGTACAGGGAGGGAGCACACACTACATACAGCACAGTACAGGGAGGGAGCACAAACAAGTAGTGAAACACAGATACAGAGGACTAGCACATCAGAATCTGTCCAAGTGGCCAATCCACCGCTGATTACATACATAGCCACCACATTATATACATAGCCACCACATCATACGTATAGCACTGCATTACATGTATAGCACCGCACTACACAAATAGCACCACCTAACACGAATAGCACCACATTACATGTATAGCACTGCACTAAACGTATAGCACCGCATTATACAAATAGCACCACATAACACGAATAGCACCACATTACACGTACAGCACTGCACTAAGCGTATAGCACCGCATTATACAAATAGCACCACATTACCTACGTAGCCACCACATTACATACGTAGCCACTGTATGACATACACAGTCACTGCATTACATACGTAACCACCGCATTATATAAATAGTCCCATCATCATGAGTATGAATCAGCCTGGCTGAGGGGGCTATGGAATCGGCCCATCGGAATCTGTCATGGTGTCCTGGTGGGCCAATCTGCCCCTGGGCTGGTGTAAGTACATATACTAATAATGATGGTTGTGACGGATGGTGTAAAATAAATGGGCACACATTAGGAGAGAGAATTGACAGCATAGGAAAGGAATGAGTTAAACATCTTGTGAGGGGTGGACCTAGCTGGAAAGGAAAGTACAGCCCTTTGGAAAAGGGGAGGGTTAGTATATATAGGGAAGGATAGCCATTTTGTCTCTCTGTTGTTGGTGAAATTGCCTTGTGGTGTGGGTGAGTGCTGCAGTGCAGAACTTCCCGATTTCATTCCCAGTTTCCCTGCGGTTTTTCCTAATTGGGGTGCATTTATAAGCTCCCTGCATCCCTTCTTAGCTGCATAATTCCCCCTGCTTTACTGTGGTAAGAATGGCTGCCCGCCCTCGACGTTCCGCCGGGCCCCCAGCCCGGTACCGGGCTTCTGGCGGTGGGGCTGGCCCGGGGGAAGGGGTGGCAGGCCTGCGGGACGGGGCCCTGTCACCCGGGGCCTCCACGGGCTCGGGCAGGAGCACAGGGCGGCGGACCAGGTCGGCCTCGCCGCTGGGGTCCGGGCCGGCTTTGCCGGGCGGGCGCGGCCGGCGGGGTGGGCCGGGGGTCCGGCACGGCCGCCCGGAGGTTGACGGGCAGCGGCCCTCACCTCCGGGAGCGGCTGCTGAAGCGGGAGTGTCCGGCGCCCGCGGGCGCGCGCATGCGCGCTGCAGCGGGCGCCCGCGGGGGATATGCATGCGGCCTCTATCAATCCCCCCCTGCCGCGGCCGAGTGGAGGTGCCGGGCGGGGGGGAGAGGCCAGACGGGGATCAACTGCTCGCCGCGCGGGGCTGGTTACGGAGCCTCGCGCGGCGGGTCCTACAAGGGCGGCAAGCGGGAGCTCTCTGGCTGAGAGCGGTGGGGGGTGCGCGCGTGGCCACGCTCGCCTCTGGCGGCGCCAGCCGCGCACGTGTGCGCGCAGCGGCGCCGCCGGCCCTGCTGTCTCCCCTAATATCGCCCCGGCAGCCGGAGTCCGGCGGGGGCCGGGGGGGGGGAGATGCAGGTCATTGGGGAGAGCGTATGCAGGGGACGGGCAGGGGAATGCAGGAGTGGGCCAAAGAGGTGCGGCAGCAAGAGGCGCGCAACCCCATGCCCACGGCGAGCGGCGCCGTGTGCGCGCGGGCGCGCGCAGCGGCGCCGCGGGTTTCCCTGTCTCCCCAAATCACTCCCCCGGAGCCGGAATCCAGCGGCTTGCGGGGGAGGAGGGGGGAAAGGGAATGGGTTAGCGGCCGCAGGGCTGTTGCACGCACCGCATGGGCTCGCGGCGGCCCCCCCTCAGCGGCGACGGATAGTTCCGACCCGCAGGAGGCGGGGGAGTATTCGGAGGAGGAGAGCGAGGGCAGTGCGGGTACCGACAGGGGTGCCTCCGCTTTCCCGCCGGGGCAGCGGGCGTCAGGTGCCCGGTTCACGCAGGTCGGGCGGCGAGCGCGTGGTCGCGCGCGGGCCCCGGCTGAAGGGCACTTGGGGCCCAGGGCCGGGTCTTGGGGCGGTCCCGACCCCTCCGGAGCGCTTGCGTCGGCTCTGGCCACGGTGGTGGAGGCTTTGGGGCCACTAGCCGCGGCTGCCTCCCCGAGGGCGGCGGTTCGTTCCGGCGCGCCTGCGGGAGCAGGCGGGCGGCGGGCTTCGGCAGCGCAACGTGTGGCACGCGCCTGCCGGGAGCTCGGGGCGGCCGCCGCAGAATTGGAACAGGGTCCGGGGCAGGACACGCGGTAGCGCGCGGCGGCAACGCCCCCCTCACGGAGGGCGCGGCATGCGCCGCGAGTGCTGGATGGGTCCTCCGCTTCTTTCTCTTTTACAGGGGAGCTGGGGGACGAGGAGATGGCAGAATTCGAGGAGGAAGATGTCGGTTTGGCCACGGCGGAGGATTCCATGTCGGAGCAGTCGGCGGCATCAGGTGAGGTGGTGCAGTCGGTATCGGTTTCCTCCACGAGCTCTAGTTCTCGTAGTTCTTCCTCTTCCTCCTCTTCATCTTCTCTGTCGTCGCAGGCGTCCGAAGTCAGTAGCACGACTAGGGCAAAGAGGCGGGCGACGAAATTCGCCAAGAGGGCAGCGGGCCAGCAGAAAAGGCGGAAGAGGCGCAAGCGGCTTAGCGTGGAAGCTCGTAGGGCCAAGAAGCGCCGCGATTTGCCCGGTGTCGTGCGCTGCGACTATACTGCCGTAATGCGGGGGCTGCGAGATAGCTGCCGCAGGAAGATTCGCAGAGGGGACTTCGTGGACGTGTTCGTATTGACGAAGGACGCGAAGAAAGAGTATAAGGTGGTGGCCGCAAAGAAGGGCATCGGGGCTGAGGCATTCCGTACCTTCGATAATTGGCTGGCCGGGTTCTGGGCCTTCGCGGCGTGTTACCTGGAGGACAGGCCGGCGGAGCACATGAATATAATTCGGTACCTGCATCTCGTGCATGACATGCAGCGCACGTCTTCGGGATCGGAGTGGCGTAGGTACGACCAGGAATTCAGGGAAAAGCAGGACGGTTTGCAGGTCATGGACTTTGGGTTCAAGGACGTTGAGGTCTGGCTCAAGGTCACGCGGGCTTCGCAACAGGCTGAGGAGCCCCGGAAGCCGGGGGCGGACGGGCACCGCGCAGGGTCGTCCGCCCATGGGTCCGGCGCGGATGGCGGATTGGCCAAGCCAGGAAGGTCGGGCGTCCGCGCAGGGGGGGGCGAGCCGCCACAAAAGGAAAATGTTTCACGTTTAACAACGCGGTGTGTTCCTTTGGCAAACAGTGTCGTTTTCGACACTCGTGCCTGCAGTGTGGTGGTTCCCACCCAGCATCCTCCTGCTTCAAAGGCAGTCGGCAGGGTGCCCGGGGTAAGCAAACTTACCCCAGGCAAGCCGCGGGCGGGAACGCTCCACAGAGCGCCAACACCAATTAAATTGGAAACTATGGGCCGGTGGTTGGACTGGTATCCGAATAGGGAGGATGCACAATTTTTGTTTTCCGGTTTTCAGTTTGGGTTTCGCTTGCCTGTTGCGAGCGAAGTGTCCGTGCGGGCCCAGCGGAACCTCCAGTCTGCCCGAGCCTTACCGTTAGTACTGAGGGAGAAATTAGAAAAGGAGGTCAGGTTGGGCAGGATGGAGGGACCATTTCTATCACCCCCGGTGGATGACTTGGTCATCTCTCCAGTGGGGGTGGTTCCCAAGAAGACTCCAGGCGCTTTCCGGCTCATTCAGCATCTTTCTTACCCGTCGGGGGCGTCGGTCAACGACGCAATACCGCCGGCTCATTGCTCGGTGGTCTATCAGTCGTTTGACGAAGCGTTGGAGATTGTCCGCAGTTACGGGTCTGGGGCCCTCATGGCTAAGATTGATGTTGAGTCCGCTTTTCGGTTGCTGCCATTACATCCGGACTCATTCCGTTTTATGGGTCTCCGGATTGGAGCGGAGTATTTCATCGACAAATGTTTGCCGATGGGATGTTCCGTTTCATGCTCATTTTTCGAGCGCTTTAGCACGTTTCTACATTGGTGCGTGGAGTCTTCGTCAGGGGGTCACGGGGTAGCCCATTACCTCGATGACTTCCTGTGCGCAGGTCCGGCAAATTCACCTCGGTGCGGCAGCTTGCTTTTCAGCATCAGAGTGCTGTTTTTCCACTTCGGCGTTCCGGTGGCCGAGGATAAAACAGAGGGCCCGTCCTCCTGTTTGTCCTTTTTGGGGATTGAGATTGACACGGTGGCAGGATTGTGTCGGCTGCCTCAGGACAAGGTGGTGAAGCTCCGCGATGCTATTTGCCGGTTTGAGGGGTCGCGTAAGGTCACGCTGCGGCAGGCGCAGTCCTTGCTGGGCATGTTGAACTTTGCTTGTCGGGTAATCCAGATGGGCAGGGTCTTCTGCCGGAAGCTAGAAAGGGCGACTGCGGGGTGTGCCAGACCACACCATTTCGTGCGTTTGTCCTCAGAGATCAAGAGGGATTTGGCCGTATGGGCCTCATTCCTAGAGGACTTCAACGGGGTGTGTATATGGCAGGCCCCAATGGTGGACAGCGCTAGGTTGCAGCTGTTTACCGATGCAGCGGGTGCCTCTGGATTCGGTTGCTACCTGGAGGGATCTTGGTGCGCGGCCTCGTCGCCGGCGGAATGGCATCACGAAGGTTTAACTAAGGACCTTTTGCTTCTGGAGCTTTTCCCCATTATGGTAGCACTGGAGGTATGGGGCGATCGGCTGGCTCATCGCAGCATCTTGTTTAGATGTGACAATCTGGGCGTGGTGCATGCGATTAATAACCAGAGGGCGAAGTCGCTGGTCGTTCTGCGGGTGCTGGGGCAGTTGCTGTTGACATGCCTACGACGAAACGTGTGGTTCCGCGCGCAGCACGTGCCGGGGCTGGAGAACGGAATTGCTGACGCGTTATCACGAGGGCAGTGGGAAAGATTTTGTTTGTTGGCACCCGAGGCCGACGAGCATGGTTTTCATTGTCCCGGTTATGTTTGGCAGGTGATCGGGCCGGACTGGAGGGTCTAGCGTTGCGGTCAGTCGCGCCAAGTACGCTTACGGCTTACAGGCAAGCTTGGAGCGAGTGGGAGGAGTTTGTTCAAGGACGGAATTCGCAAGGTAAGAGCGGGCATCGGATGATGCTTTCTTTTATTTGGCAGCTGTATGTTTCGGATAGGTCCAGAGCGGTGGTATCCTGGTACTTGGCTGGTATTTCGTTTTTCAGCAAAATAAAGGGCGTCCCCGATGTGACGAAAAGTGGGATTCTGCTGAAGGCGATGAAAGGATGGGCGCAGTCGCGCCGACGCCGCCTGACAGGAGGCGGCCCATTGACGCGGCCTTGGTGCCGGCTGTCATCAGAGCGGTGGGAGGTGTCGCATCGTCCATGTTTGAGTCGCTGTTGTTTAGCTTGGCGTTCTCAATGGCTTACCACGGGGCCTTTAGGGTTTCCGAATTGGTAGCGCCTTCTAAGCGAGCAGATTCGCGCATGCTTCTCGGAGACGTGGTGGTGGGTGAGAGGTCCTTGCTTTGCAGATTGCGTCGCTCTAAGACGGACCAAGTGGGGAGAGGTCGATGGGTCACCTTGGTTCCGGCTCTTGTTGAGAGCATTTGCCCAGTAAGGTTGGCAGTGCAGTATGAGGCAGTACGGCCCGACGGTCGGGGGTCATGGCTGCTGCATTATGATGGGCTGCCGGTGACGAAATATCAATTTCGTTGGATGCTGGGTCGCTGTCTTGTGAGCTTGGGCCTTCTACCCGCTGCGTTCGGGACGCATTCCTTCCGCATAGGGGCTGCGACGTCGGCTGCGGCGGCGGGATTTTCCATGGCTGAGATCCAGGCGGTGGGGCGATGGAAGTCGTCAAGTTACAGAAGGTATATTCGCCCCATTGCATGGGATGTTGGCTAGCGCGTGCGTTCTGTGCACTTGCTGTTGTTAATCATGATTGTTACAGTTCAGTACGTTATGGTGTTGTGCGTTTTTGTTTGTCTTCCCGTTTTTTTATCCTACTCAGGGATTAGCTAATCGCCGTTGCGGGCACGAGCCGGCAGCGGGGGTCTGGAGTTATTTTGCGATTTTTTGCCTGACTTGACGGACTGAATTCTAATCCACAATTCGGCTAATCTGTTCTAATCAGAGTCCCTCAGCAGGTTTTTCCGCTTTCACCTCCAGCTGAGTTCTTACGTGTTTTACCCTGTTTTTACCTCCCCCGCCCTCCCCGCCCCCCCGCCGCCCGTCCCTTTTATTTTCTTAATTTTGTTTTCAACTTCCCCATTTGTGTGTTCATGTTATGCTTCAAATTGGCCGGAAGCTCAGGCAGATCGGCTAGGCCGAGATTTCTGCAATATTCGGAAACAAATTTTTTTTCTTTTTGGCAGATCCTTCAGGTTAACGCACTTACTGAATTATTGGTGTAGATATTTAGTAACCAATTTTACCTCCTTTTTCCTCCTCTTCAGGTTGGTTTGCTGATGACTTGACCGTTTGGGTGGTGGGCCACTCGTATGTGTTTTGGGCCGCAAAGTTTTTAGCCTCGGCAGGGGCTCAGCGGTTTCCTAGGGCTCAAGGAGTTAGATGGCTTGGTTGGCGAGGAATGATGTGGAAAGATCTGAGGAGTAGGCTAGTTAGTCAGGCCAGCAAGCATGGAGTTCCTAGAGTATTGGTTGTCCATCTAGGTGGCAACGACCTGGGGAAGAGGACATCTTTGGAGTTGCGGTGGGCCATGATACAGGATCTGGCAAGTGTGGCCGCGGAATGGACCAATTGCATATTGGTGTTCTCCTTGATGGTGCCAAGATTGAGTTGGCGAGGTTTGGCGGACGGACGCGTAATTGATGAGGCCAGAAAGAAGGTGAATGGGGCGGTGGTGAAGTGTGTGCTGTCCCACGGAGGCAAGGTAGTTCGCCACCCTAGGATTCGGTTCCGAGACAGTCACCTTTTTCGGCCTGATGGTGTACATCTATCCAATGAGGGGATGATGTTTTTCCTGGAGGATCTGTTCCTAGTGTTGCAGGAGTTAGGGTGAGGTTATGGTGGCGGTGCGAAGACTCTGGGGAGGAGTCTTTCGCTGTTGGCGGAAAAGAACGGCAGTTTGTAGTTGTATGGTAAGCTGTAGTGATTTACAGTTTGATTTGGTTTAGGTGCACTCACCTCCATCGACTTATTGGCCGCTCGACCACCCGACCGGGAGGCAGCGGAATGGGCACCCATCAGGGTGGGAAGTCACTGTGGGGGTGGAGCTAGCACCTATTACCGTTGTTGATA
Source organism: Pseudophryne corroboree (assembly GCF_028390025.1). Taxonomy (NCBI): domain Eukaryota; kingdom Metazoa; phylum Chordata; class Amphibia; order Anura; family Myobatrachidae; genus Pseudophryne; species Pseudophryne corroboree. The sequence goes on along the minus strand of NC_086450.1, from coordinate 61,013,574 downwards.
GTTTGTAATTAAATTAGGATGGTTTTGATTTTAGCACTTTAAGGTTAGCGTCAGTTAATAGAGCCGTTCTTTTTTCTGCCACCATATGCCGGCTGATTCGGCATCTTAACAAAAGTTTTCATTTACAGGTTTGCTATGGTTAGGGTCAAATAAATAGCTAGCAATTTTTCTGCCAAATTCAAGTCTCCGTGTCTTTATTTCTTGGTATGAGAGGTAACGAATGCTTACTTAGAACGAAGGGGTCCACCAAATGTCACTAGGATGTTTAGGAGAGAGAATTGACAGCATAGGAAAGGAATGAGTTAAACATCTTGTGAGGGGTGGACCTAGCTGGAAAGGAAAGTACAGCCCTTTGGAAAAGGGGAGGGTTAGTATATATAGGGAAGGATAGCCATTTTGTCTCTCTCTTGTTGGTGAAATTGCCTTCCTACCCTCCCGCCCTGTTGGTAGAGGTTCTGGCACGGAGTGCATTGGCATTGAATTGTTGGCTGGTTTTATCGTTGGCTATTTATCGGCGGAAAAGAACGGCAGTTTGTAGTTGTATGGTAAGCTGTAGTGATTTACAGTTTGATTTGGTTTAGGTGCACTCACCTCCATCGACTTATTGGCCGCTCGACCACCCGACCGGGAGGCAGCGGAATGGGCACCCATCAGGGTGGGAAGTCACTGTGGGGGTGGAGCTAGCACCTATTACCGTTGTTGATAGTTTGTAATTAAATTAGGATGGTTTTGATTTTAGCACTTTAAGGTTAGCGTCAGTTAATAGAGCCGTTCTTTTTTCTGCCACCATATGCCGGCTGATTCGGCATCTTAACAAAAGTTTTCATTTACAGGTTTGCTATGGTTAGGGTCAAATAAATAGCTAGCAATTTTTCTGCCAAATTCAAGTCTCCGTGTCTTTATTTCTTGGTATGAGAGGTAACGAATGCTTACTTAGAACGAAGGGGTCCACCAAATGTCACTAGGATGTTTAGTTGATCAGATACTGGTAATAACAATAGGTAGCAATAAATCAGGTTACAACAGCTGCATGCAACTACAACCCCACTTTGCATGTGTCTCAGAAGTGGCTTCCCACTTCAAGACTTACCTCTAGCCTACAAACCTTCAAGTATTCCTTGCGTAACTCACCTCTTCAGGCCAATTTATAGAATTCCAGAAACACCCATTTACCCTCTGCAATCTGTTCTACCAAATGACCTCCTCTACACACAGTTCACACAAAACTTACATCTGATCTCTTTCTAGGGGCCTAATTCAGACCTGTTCGCTCGCTAGGGGTTTTTTTTTGCAGTCCTGCGTTTGAATAGTCGCCACCCATAGTGGAGTGTATTTTTGCTTTGCAAGTGTGCAAACGCATGTGTAGCAGAGCTGTACAAACAGATTTTGTGCAGTCTCTGAGTAGCCCAGGACTTACGCAGCTGCTGCGAACACTTCATCCTGTCCGGGACCGGATTTGACGTCAGGAACCCTCCCTGCAAATGTTTGGACACACCTGCTTTTTTCCAAACACTCCCAGAAAACGGTCAGTTGACACCCACAAACGCCTTCTTCCTGTCAATCTCCTTACGAGCGCCCGTGAGAATGGATTCTTCGCACAAACCCATCGCTGAGCAGCGATCCGCTTTATACCCGTGCGACGCGCCTGTGCATTGCGGTGCATACACATGCGCAGTTTAGACCTGTTCACCCACTGTACAAAAACGCAGCCTAGTGATCAGGCCTGAATTAGGCCCTATGTTTCCACCAGACTAACATTGCTGTGTGATTGGATCACATAGCCCACTAAGCACTTTTTACTATTGCAATGTGGCTGAACCAATATGTAATATGTAGCATGTATGCAGGGCCGGTTCTAGCCCCAGTGGCGCCCCGGGCGAAAATAGGGGCGTGGCTTCATACTGGGGCGTGGCCAGTTATGCCCCCTGTAGAATTGTGCCCCCTATTGTGCCCCATGTACAGTAGCGCCACTTACAAAAAAAATAAAAAATGAATACTTACTTACTATACCTGCTCCTGATTCCCGACCACTGCAGACCTCCGCCGGCGCCGCTCCGCTCCTCGGATCTATGGGAGAGACGTCATGACGTCTCTCCCACAGCACAGCATAGTTAGACACTAGAGGTCAATTATGACCCCTAGCATCTGTGCCAGTCCCACAATGCTGTGCGGTGCGCGATGACGTCATCGCGCACCGCACAGCAAAGGTCCTCTCCACGAAGGGAAACTAGATGGGTAGGGTCTAGTTCCCTTCACAGCGGGGGACACTGCCAAACAGTAGCGGATCTTGCCATGGAGCGGCGCCCTCCGGATGGCGCCGGCGCCCTCCGGAAGGCGGCGCCCCAGGCAAAAGTCCTGCTTGCCCGTGGCAAGATCCGCTACTGCATGTATGTGTTACACCACTGATATTCTATAGATTGTAAGCTGCCGAGCAGGGCCCACTTACCTCTCTGCCTTTTATTACCCAGTCTTGTTTTATTACTGTTATGCTACAATTGTAAAGCAGCATAGACTATGCTGTTGCTACTGTATGTATGAAGGACGGTTAATAAATAAATCAATAAACATTTGAGGATACTGTAGCTCCCAGAGCTCTAGTCCTTCATCCTAACATTGCCAATGGCATAACTGCAGGGCCAGATTAAACCTTGGGGGTGCCCGGGACACTTAAGACAGGGGGGCCCCGATGGAAGGTGGGGGATGTATATTAAACTGTGCATACCTCCCAACATGTCTCATTCCAGTAGAGACCAAATGCTCTCTACCTGGACTTCCCTCTTAATGGGCGGGATGTACTAATGTACATCGCCGCCCATCGCCGCCCTGCGCCACGATGCTGATCGCATATGTACTAACATATGCGATCAGCATTGCGGAGGACAGCTCTACCGATAAGAGCTGTCCTCCGCACTGCACAGCGGCAGCCTGACTTCCGGGATTTGGCCCCAGAAGTCAGTCTGCGCATGCGCGGGGTGATGGGGGCGGCCGCAGGGCATGCTGGGAGGGATCCGATCGAATCCCTCACACAGCGCTGCGGAGAGAAGCCCATAGGCTTCTATGGACTATCGCCAGCTAAAGCTGGCGAACCCAGCCGCGGCGCTGACCTGGCGGCCGGGGGATAGTACATCAGGAAAATGCGGTAAACAGGGGGTTTACCGCATTTTCCGCTTAGTACATCCCGCTGAATATATGATTGGCGTCACCTGTCTTGAGCTATTTAATTGATAATAAAGGTGTTTCAACACAGGTGATGGCATTCATAAATTAAGACGGAAGTCCAGTCAGAGAGCATTTTGTCCCTCCTGAAATGGGTCATGGTGAGAGGTATAGATTGTGTATATTAAATTTAAACCAATGGTGTATATTAGTTTTAACTAATATTTTAATAATGCCTGGGTACTGTTTATAGCGCCACCTAATTGAAAGACAACTATTTTATCAAATTTACTGCAGTGGAACAAAGACAACTTAACCTAAAAATACACATAGAAAAATAAAATAATTTATCTTGTCACATGCAGGAATAGCAGCAGCCTCTGTACTACTTACACACTGGGACAGGACTCAGGAGGACTTTTTGTGTCTGTCTTTTTCTCTAGACCCAAATGGTTTAGTTACATAACAGTTTACACAGGACTCAGACACCCAAACGGGGAGGCGGAGAAGCTGGGATCCATGTGTCACATACAGCTCCCTCCTATCTCTCCTCTGGTCAGAAAGCTCTGTCGGTAGCTCATGAAACATGATATTCCTGTGTCTCTGCCTGCACTGCATACTGTCCTGCTCGTATTCTGGTTGCTGGTTCTGCTGATGCTTAAGAGGGAAAGCTAGTGATGTCAGTGTGCTGTGGCTGTAACGGGGCCCCCTGACAAAGGGGGGCCTGGGGTACAGTATGTCCTGCATCCCCCTCTTAATCTGGCTATGCATAACTGGTACACTTTAAGGCATGTCATAAGCTACAGTGAGCCCTCCCCATTACCGAATCAACCACCAATTTAATCAAGGGTAGCTACACTCACAAACTGCCTTTATAGCCATATAAATGTGAGCTGTCCTTGGTACGCAATGAATGTGCGCCCACTGTACGAAAACGCAGCCTAGCGACCAGGTTTGAATTAGGCCCATAATACATTGTCCAAGACAATCCAAAATGGGCTCAGTATGTAATACCGGCAGTCGGGATGCCGGTGGTCACACGCCAACAATGATGATCCCGACACCGGACAGGGTAAGTATTTTAACCCCCCCCCCCTAGTCTAAACCTCCGGAGGTGGCTTTTAGGGCTAACCCGCCAGGGGTGGCGGCTATGGCTAACCCAGGGGTGGCGGCTATGGCTAACCATCCCCTCCAGTGCCTAACCCTAACCCCTCCCACAGTGCCTAACCCTGACCCGCCCCAGTCCCTAACCCGTACCTTAATACCTACCCATTTTTTGGGACTGTCCCACCCATGGGCCACAGTGTCCCAAGGTGGGGGGGGCAGTTGGAAGGCTCCTGTCACAGAGCAGCGGAGAATGGACAGCGTCTATTCAGTGGAGACGTGCCAGCAGCTCACTGGACGCTGGACATGCCCCCTCACTGACAACCACGGGGGCGTGGCTGTTGAAAGCAGGCCGCCTTTTCTATAGGCCACGCCCCTTTCGGGAGGTGTAACTTATGTTGGGAGGTATGACTTACCTTCGGGATGTCGACTGTCGGTGTTCCCTCCCAAATAATAAAATAGCAAAAAGGTGTGCGGCTCTTCAAGAGAACCAGAGGGAACATCAACACTAACACCGATATGAGCTAATTATCTACAGAGACTCACCCTAAAGGGTATGATGATAGTCCTACTGTATATATCTGTATACATGATCTGCCAAAAGCGATCTCACTATAGAGGGCTACTACAATTAACTTTTTAAACTGTTAGAACCAAAGCCATGTCTTTCATAAATAGCCCCAATCCCATTCTTACCATGTTTTGGATTTGTAATGAACTACAGTAGTACTAAGTAATGGATGGGCCGGAACACTGTTTCAAACATATGAGGTATAATATAAATAATATAAATTTTCATTTTTCCCACCTAATCCTCAATCAAATGGATCGGCAGATGAATATGTGCAAATTAGGATTTTTTTTTTATTTAATGAAATGTAAGCCCGGCTCTCTCCTTCCTGAACTAACATAACTTCCTAAGTACAGCATTACCTCATCTACACAGCTACCAGCAACATGACAGGTTACATTGACTCTATCATAATATCCAGCACAGCTGGTTGCTAGCGCAAAGTAAGAGCATGGTTAATAAAAGACTAATAGCATTTAAAGAAAGTATGGAATGGCACCTGCAACCAGTAGTGGTACTGCCAGCCGCCCGGAGGGGGCCTCCAAGGAATGCTCGGGACAGGCACCCTGCAGCCAGTACTGGTACTGCCGAGCCGCCCGGAGGGGGCCTCCAAGGAATGCACGGGACAGGCACCCTGCAGCCAGTACTGGTACTGCCAAGTCACCTGGAGGGAGCATCCAAGGAATGCTCGGGGCAGGCACCCTGCAGTCAGTACTGGTACTCGGTTAGGTGGGCCAGAGGAGGCGGAACTGGTTCCATCTCCAAATGAAACTGACGGAACGCAGTTCTGCCCCGTTCCGTCTCACTTTAACCCCTGGTTCTCACAGGCAAACTCCGAAAACTTTATGTTTTTGGAGTTTGCTAAATATTAGGTTTCCCTATCAGACCCCTGATGATGAATGTCCAGTTATGTAAAAAACTGGGGTTTCCGTTTCCGCATGTGTAACGGGCCACTTTAGTGATGATAAATAGGCCCCTCTCTTTAGTGTATAATAACCCGACTGTATATGCTTACCATGTGTTGTCATTTGGTGAAAGCTGGTTTTATTGAGGAAACATAACGGATACAGAAGCTGCCTGAGCCACTGCAGAGGGTGAAGAAGGTCAGATAATAATACAGTCAGTGAGAAACCATCATGGGGGAAGACTTTTCAGAGAATAAGTCTAATTTGTTCAGTGTGATGTGACTGGGCCACATTGATGAAATTTACATCACATTCCTCACACCTCCCACTGATTCTACCGGAGGTCATTATTAAATTATAATCAAGTAATAAAGTTGCCATGTGGCTCATCGCCTTTACATGTGAGAGTGTGTGAGTTTCCACATATTACATTTAGGGAATTAGGAACGGTTAAAATACTTTAAGTAGCATTACAATCATGTCGGGATGCTGGCTCTGGAATTCTGGTTTCAACATAGTCGCTGCGGAGAAAGTAACTATGTGCCAAAGGGGAACATTTACTAAGCAGTGATAAGAGCGGAGAAGTGAGCCAGTGTGGAGAAATTTCCCCATCAACCAATCAGCAGCTCTGAATCATTTTATAGTATGCAAATTATAGATGTTACTTCAGTGCAGATTGGTTGCCATGGGCAACTTCTCCACTGGCTCACTTCTCCACTCTTATCACTGCTTAGTAAATGTACCCCTAATTCAGATCTGATCGCAGCAGCAAATTTGTTAGCAAATGGGCAAAACCATGGGGGGTCATTCCGAGTTGTTCGCTCGTTATTTTTTTTTTCGCAACGGAGCGATTAGTCGCGAATGCGCATGCGCAATGTCCGCACTGCGACTGCGCCAAGTAAATTTGCTATGCAGTTAGGAATTTTACTCACGGTTTTTTCTTCGTTCTGGTCATCGTAATGTGATTGACAGGAAGTGGGTGTTTCTGGGCGGAAACTGGCCGTTTTATGGGTGTGTGCGAAAAAACGCTACCGTTTCTGGGACAAACGCGGGAGTGGCTGAAGAAACGGAGGAGTGTCTGGGCGAACGCTGGGTGTGTTTGTGACGTCAAACCAGGAACGACAAGCACTGAACTGATCGCAGATGCCGAGTAAGTTTGAAGCTACTCAGAAACTGCTAAGAGGTGTGTAATCGCAATTTTGAGAATCTTTCGTTCGCAATTTTACTATGCTAAGATTCACTCCCAGTAGGCGGCGGCTTAGCGTGTGCAAATCTGCTAAAAGCAGCTTGCGAGCGAACAACTCGGAATGAGGGCCCATGTGCACTGAAAGGGGGGGGCAAATATAACATGTACAAAGAGAGTTAGATTTGGATGGGTTATATTGTTTCTGTGCAGGGTAAATACTGGTTGCTTTGTTTTTACACTGCAATTAAGATTTCAGTTTGAACACACCCCACCAAAATCTAACTCACCCCCCCCCGGAGTGCACATGGGGCCTAATTCAGGCCTGATCGCTAGCAGGCGATTTTTGCACAGCTGCGAACAGATAGTTGCCGCCTACAGGGGGAGTGTATTTTAGCTGTGCAAGTGTGCGAACGTATGTGTAGCCGAGCTGTACAAACAGATCTTGTGCAGTCTCTGAGTAGCCCAAGACTTACTCAGCCGCTGCGGTCAATTCAGCCTGTCCAGTCCCGGAATTGACGTCAGACACCCGCCCTGCAAACGCTTGGACACGCCTGCATTTTTCCAAACACTCCCAGAAAACAGTCAGTTGCCTCCCACAAACGCCTTCTCCCTGCCAATCACCTTGCGAACGCCCGTGCGAATGGATCCTTCGCACAAACCCATCACGGGGGGTCATACCGAGTTGTTCGCTCGTAAGCTGCTTTTAGCAGCTTTGCACACGCTAAGTCGCCGCCTACTGGGAGTGAATCTTAGCATTTTAAAATTGCAAACGAAAGATTCTCAAAATTGCAAATAGACACTTCTTAGCAGTTTCTGAGTAGCTCCAGACTTACTCGGCATCTGCGATCAGTTCAGTGCTTGTCGTTCCTGGTTTGACGTCACAAACACACCTAGAGTTCGCCCAGACACTCCTCCGTTTCTCCAGCCACTCCCGCGTTTTTCCCAGAAACGGTAGCGTTTTTTCGCACACACCCATAAAACGGCCAGTTTCCGCCCAGAAACACCCACTTCCTGTCAATCACATTACGATCACCAGAACGAAGAAAAAACCTTGTAATGCCGTGACTAAAATACCTAACTGCATAGTAAATTTACTTGGCGCAGTCGCACTGCGGACATTGCGCATGCGCATTAGCGATTAATCGCTCCGTTGCGAGAAAAAAATACCGAGCGAACAACTCGGAATGACCCCCACTGAGCGGTGATCCGCTTTGTACCTGTGCGATGCGCCTGCGCATTGCTGTGCATACGCATGATGCGCAGTTTAGACCTGATCGCTCGCTGTACGAAAACGCAGCCTAGCGATCAGGTCTGAATTAGGCCCATGGTTTTGCCCATTTGCTGACAAATTTGCTGCTGCGATCAGATCTGACTAGGCTCTATATGCCGAGTTTACAGCCTGCAGGGAGTGAGTGAATCAGTGAAAGGCACTGAGATGAGACGTCAGGAAAAGGGGAGCCAACCCTAGCTGTGAGCCTGGCTTACCCAAACTCTCCCGACCAGGTGCACTGGGGCGCTCGGCAGAGCAGGGCCTGCAGTACACGTGCGATGGGGAATTTAATATCTTCCCAGCGTTTTCCTTATAATATGGCTCTAGATACAGTACTTTGCAGACTTATTTACAGAGAGTTGGAAACTGTGAGAACAATTCCAGGAGATGTACAAAGGTGCCATAAAAAGTGCAGATTGCCGAGTTCATGTAACAGCCAAGAGCCTTGAATCCATATGGATTACGTTTGCTGAAAACATCTGCAACCAGTTTGTCTCTAGAAGGCGCAGAGAGAGTCTGTACAGTTTCAAATATCTTCTAGCAGCTGAACTGTGTGAGGTTATAAATAGGGGATTCAAAACTTAACCCCTTGAGCACTAGACCTCACCGTGGTGATGTGTATTATTCACATTGGGGGTCATTCCGAGTTGTTCGCTCGCAAGCTGCTTTTAGCAGCTTTGCACACGCTAAGCCGCCGCCTACTGGGAGTGAATCTTAGCATATTAAAATTGCGAACGAAAGATTAGCAGAATTGCGAATAGACACTTCTTAGCAGTTTCTGAGTAGCTCCAGACTTACTCAGCATCTGCGATCAGTTCAGTGCTTGTCGTTCCTGGTTTGACGTCACAAACACACCCAGCGTTCGCCCAGACACTCCTCCGTTTCTCCAGCCACTCCCGCGTTTTTCCCAGAAACTGTAGCGTTTTTTCACACACTCCCATAAAACGGCCAGTTTCCGCCTAGAAACACCCACTTCCTGTCAATCACATTACGATCACCAGAACGAAGAAAAAACCTCGTAATGCCGTGAGTAAAATTCCTAACTGCATAGCAAATTTACTTGGCGCAGTCGCACTGCGGACATTGCGCATGCGCATTAGCGACTATTCGCTCCGTTGCGACAAGAAAATAACGAGCGAACAACTCGGAATGACCCCCATTATGTATACGTAAATTCCAGCTATTCCGGAAGTGAAGTTATTAAAAAAAAAGGGAAATAAAATAAAGGCATTTTACTGTTATAAACTATCATTTTGAAAAAAGAAAATGATCTGTAAAAGCCATTCATATTATTAGAGGTATCCGGTCTTTAGGTCGACCACTAATGGTCACTAGGTCGACGAGGCGAAGGTTGAAACATGAAAATGTTGACATGCGTTTTTCAAATCTTTTTATACTTTTTCATACTTTACGATCCACATGGACTACAATTGGGAATAGTAACCTGTGCCAAGCACAGCGGTAGCGGGGCGAGTCACTTTGGTGGTCATTCCGAGTTGTTCGCTAGCTGTTTTCAGTCGCAGTGCAGTGTTCAGGCAAAAAAGCGGCACTTCTGCACATGCGTATGCGGCGCAATGCGCACGCGCGACATACTTTCACAACAGCCGAAGTAGTTTCACACAAGGTCTAGCGAAGCTTTTCAGTCGCACTGCTGGCCGCAGAGTGATTGACAGGAAGGGGGCGTTTCTGGGTGTCAACTGACCGTTTTCAGGGAGTGTTCGAAAAAACGCAGGTGTGCCAGGAAAAACGCAGGCCTGGCTGGGCGAACGCTGGGCGTGTTTGTGACGTCAAAACATGAACTGAATGGTCTGAAGTGATTGCAAGCGCTGAGTAAGTCTGAAGCTACTCTGAAACTGCTCAAAATTATTTTGTAGCAGCGCTGCGATCCTTTCGTTTGCACTTCTGCTATGCTAAGATACCCTCCCAAAGGGCGGCGGCTAAGCGTTTGCACGGCTGCTAAAAGCAGCTAGCGAGCGAACAACTCGGAATGACCACCCTTGCCCGAAACATGGTGACTGAAGCGAGCCATGCAAGGAGACACGGTACACTAATTGGGGTTCCCGGTCACTGGCCCTCATTCCGAGTTGATCGCTCGCAAGGCGAATTTAGCAGAGTTGCTCACGCTAAGCCTACGCCTACTGGGAGTGTATCTTAGCTTCTTAAAATTGCGACCGATGTATTCGCAATATTGCGATTACAAACTACTTAGCAGTTTCAGAGTAGCTTCAGACTTACTCGGCATCTGCGATCAGTTCAGTGCTTGTCGTTCCTGGTTTGACGTCATAAACACACCCAGCGTTCGCCCAGACACTCCCCCGTTTCTCCGGCCACTCCTGCGTTTTTTCCGAAAACGGTAGCGTTTTTATCCACACGCCCCTAAAACGCTGTGTTTCCGCCCAGTAACACCCATTTCCTGTCAATCACACTACGATCGCCGGAGCGAAGAAAAAGCCGTGAGTAAAAATACTATCTTCATTGTAAAATTACTTGGCGCAGTCGCAGTGCGATTATTGCGCATGCGTACTAAGCGGAATTTCACTGCGATGCGATGAAAATTACCGAGCGAACGACTCGGAATGAGGGCCACTGTACGGAGAAAACTAGTGATGTGCACCGGAAATTTTTCGGGTTTTGTGTTTTGGTTTTGGATTTGGGTCCGCGGCCGTGTTTTGGATTCGGACGCGTTTTGGCAAAACCTCCCTGAAAATTTTTTGTCGGATTCGGGTGTGTTTTGGATTCGGGTGTTTTTTTACAAAAGAACCTCAAAAACAGCTTAAATCATAGAATTTGGGGGTCATTTTGATCCCATAGTATTATTAACCTCAATAATCATAATTTCCACTCATTTTCAGTCTATTCTGAACACCTCACACCTCACAATATTATTTTTAGTCCTAAAATTTGCACTGAGGTCGCTGGATGGCTAAGCTAAGCGACACAAGTGTCCGACACAAACACCTGGCCCATCTAGGAGTGGCACTGCAGTGTCAGGCAGGATGGCACTTCAAAAAAATTGTCCCCAAACAGCACATGATGCAAAGAAAAAAAGAGGCGCACCAAAGTCGCTGTGTGACTAAGCTAAGCGACACAAGTGGCCGACACAAACACCTGGCCCATCTAGGAGTGGCACTGCAGTGTCAGGCAGGATGGCACGTCAAAAAAATTGTCCCCAAACAGCACATGTTGCAAAAAAAAAAAGAGGTGCACCAAGGTCGCTGGATGGCTAAGCTAAGCGACACAAGTGGCCGACACAAACACCTGGCCCATCTAGGAGTGGCACTGCAGTGTCAGGCAGGATGGCACTTCAAAAACATAGTCCCCAAACAGCACATTATGCAAAGAAAAAAAGAGGCACACCAAGGTCGCTGTGTGACTAAGCTAAGCGACACAAGTGACCGACACAAACACCTGGCCCATCTATGAGTGGCACTGCAGTGTCAGGCAGGATGGCACTTCAAAAAAATTGTCCCCAAACAGCACATGTTGCAAAGAAAAAAAGAGGTGCACCATGGTCGCTGGATGGCTAAGCTAAGCGACACAAGTGGCCGACACAAACACCTGGCCCATCTAGGAGTGGCAATGCAGTGTCAGGCAGGATGGCACTTCAAAAAAATTGTCCCCAAACAGCACAAGATGCAAAGAAAAAAAGAGGCGCACCAAGGTCGCTGTGTGACTAAGCTAAGCGACACAAGTGGCCGACACAAACACCTGGCCCATCTAGGAGTGGCACTGCAGTGTCAGACAGGATGGCACTTCAAAAAAATAGTCCCCAAACAGCACAAGATGCAAAGAAAAAAAGAGGTGCACCAAGGTCGCTGGATGGCTAAGCTAAGCGACACAAGTGGCCGACACAAACACCTGGCCCATCTAGGAGTGGCACTGCAGTGTCAGGCAGGATGGCACTTCAAAAAAATAGTCCCCAAACAGCACATGATGCAAAGAAAAAAAGAGGCGCACCAAGGTCGCTGTGTGACTAAGCTAAGCGACACAAGTGGCCGACACAAACACCTGGCCCATCTAGGAGTGGCACTGCAGTGTCAGGCAGGATGGCACTTCAAAAAAATAGTCCCCAAACAGCACATGATGCAAAGAAAAAAAGAGGCGCTCCAAGGTCGCTGTGTGACTAAGCTAAGCGACACAAGTGTCCGACACAAACACCTGGCCCATCTAGGAGTGGCACTGCAGTGTCAGGCAGGATGGCACTTCAAAAAAATTGTCCCCAAACAGCACATGATGCAAAGAAAAAAAGAGGTGCACCAAGGTCGATGGATGGCTAAGCTAAGCGACACAAGTGGCCGACACAAACACCTGGCCCATCTAGGAGTGGCACTGCAGTGTCAGACAGGATGGCACTTCCAAAAATAGTCCCCAAACAGCACATGATGCAAAGAAAAATGAAAGAAAAAAGAGGTGCAAGATGGAATTGTCCTTGGGCCCTCCCACCCACCCTTATGTTGTATAAACAGGACATGCACACTTTAACGAACCCATCATTTCAGCGACAGGGTTTGCCACACGACTGTGACTGAAATGACTGGTTGGTTTGGGCCCCCACCAAAAAAGAAGCAATCAATCTCTCCTTGCACAAACTGGCTCTACAGAGGCAAGATGTCCACCTCATCATCATCCTCTGATTCCTCACCCCTTTCACTGTGTACATCCCCCTCCTCACAGATTATGAATTCGTCCCCACTGGAATCCACCATCTCAGGTCCCTGTGTACTTTCTGGAGGCAATTGCTGCTGGTGAATGTCTCCACGGAGGAATTGGTTATAATAATTTTGATGAACATCATCTTCTCCACATTTTCTGGAAGTAACCTTGTACGCCGATTGCTGACAAGGTGAGCGGCTGCACTAAACATATATACGTACGGACTGTCTGACGTGCCTACTTGGATGCGGTCACTCATATAATCCTCCACCATTCTTTCAATGGTGACAGAATCATATGCAGTGACAGTAGACGACATGTCAGTAATCGTTGCCAGGTCCTTCAGTCCGGACCAGATGTCAGCACTCGCTCCAGACTGCCCTGCATCACCGCCAGCGGGTGGGCTCGGAATTCTTAGCCTTTTCCTCGCACCCCCAGTTGCGGGAGAATGTGAAGGAGGAACTGTTGACGGGTCACGTTCCGCTTCACTTGTCAATTTTCTCACCAGCAGGTCTTTGAACCTCTGCAGACTTGTGTCTGCCGGAAAGAGAGATACAACGTAGGTTTTAAATCTAGGATCGAGCACGGTGGCCAAAATGTAGTGCTCTGATTTCAACAGATTGACCACCCGTGAATCCTGGTTAAGCGAATTAAGGGCTCCATCCACAAGTCCCACATGCCTAGCGGAATCGCTCTGTTTTAGCTCCTCCTTCAATGTCTCCAGCTTCTTCTGCAAAAGCCTGATGAGGGGAATGACCTGACTCAGGCTGGCAGTGTCTGAACTGACTTCACGTGTGGCAAGTTCAAAGGGTTGCAGAACCTTGCACAACGTTGAAATCATTCTCCACTGCGCTTGAGTCAGGTGTATTCCCCCTCCTTTGCCTATATCGTGGGCAGATGTATAGGCTTGAATGGCCTTTTGCTGCTCCTCCATCCTCTGAAGCATATAGAGGGTTGAATTCCACCTCGTTACCACCTCTTGCTTCAGATGATGGCAGGGCAGGTTCAGGACTGTTTGGTGGTGCTCCAGTCTTCGGAATGCCGAAAGTGGCCCGCAATTCTTCGGGCCACCGACAGCATCTCTTGCACGCCCCTGTCGTTTTTTAAGTAATTCTGCACCACCAAATTCAATGTATGTGCAAAACATGGGACGTGCTGGAATTTGCCCAGATGTAATGCACGCACAATATTGCTGGCGTTGTCCGATGTCACAAATCCCCAGGAGAGTCCAATTGGGGTAAGCCATTCTGCGATGATGTTCCTCAGTTTCCGTAAGAGGTTGTCAGCTTTGTGCCTCTTATGGAAAGCGGTGATACAAAGCGAAGCCTGCCTAGGAACAAGTTGGCGTTTGCGAGATGCTGCTACTGGTGCCGCCGCTGCTGTTCTTGCTGCGGGAGGCAATATATCTACCCAGTGGGCTGTCACAGTCATATAGTCCTGAGTCTGCCCTGATCCACTTGTCCACATGTCCGTGGTTAAATGGACATTGGGTACAACTGCATTTTTTAGGACACTGGTGACTCTTTTTCTGACGTCTGTGTACGTTTTCGGTATCGCCTGCCTAGAGAAATGGAACCTAGATGGTATTTGGTACCGGGGACACAGTACCTCAATCAAGTCTCTAGTTGCCTCTGAATTAACGGTGGATACCGGAACCACGTTTCTCACCACCCAGGCTGACAAGACCTGAGTTATCCTCTTTGCAGCAGGATGACTGCTGTGATATTTCATCTTCCTCGCAAAGGACTGTTGGACAGTCAATTGCTTACTGGAAGTAGTACAAGTGGTCTTCCGACTTCCCCTCTAGGATGACGATCGACTCCCAGCAGCAACAACAGCAGCACCAGCAGCAGTAGGCGTTACACTCAAGGATGCATCGGAGGAATCCCAGGCAGGAGAGGACTCGTCAGACTTGCCAGTGACATGGCCTGCAGGACTATTGGCTTTCCTGTGTAAGGTGGAAATTGACACTGAGGGAGTTGGTGGTGTGGTTTGCAGGAGCTTGGTTACAAGAGGAAGGGATTTAGTGGTCAGTGGACTGCTTCCGCTGTCATCCAAAGTTTTCGAACTTGTCACTGACTTCTGATGAATGCGGTCCAGGTGACGTATAAGGGAGGATGTTCCTAGGTGGTTAACGTCCTAACCTCTACTTATTACAGCTTGACAAAGGCAACACACGGCTTGACACCTGTTGTCCGCATTTCTGTTGAAATAATTCCACACCGAAGAGCTGATTTTTTTTGTATTTTGACCAGGCATGTCAATGGCCATATTCGTCCCACGGACAACAGGTGTCTCCCCGGGTGCCTGACTTAAACAAACCACCTCACCATCAGAATCCTCCTTGTCAATTTCCTCCCCAGCGCCAGCAACACCCATATCCTCATCCTGGTGTACTTCAACAGTGACATCTTCAATTTGACTATCAGGAACTGGACTGCGGGTGCTCCTTCCAGCACTTGAGGGGGCGTGCAAATGGTGGAAGGCTCTTCCCGTCCAGTGTTGGGAAGGTCAGGAATCGCAACCGACACAATTGGACTCTCTTTGGGTATTTATGATTTAGAAGAACGCACAGTTCTTTGCTGTGCTTTTGCCAGCTTAAGTCTTTTCATTTTTCTAGCAAGAGAATGAGTGCTTCCATCCTCATGTGAAGCTGAACCACTAGCCATGAACATAGGCCAGAGCCTCAGCCGTTCCTTGCCACTCCGTGTCGTAAATGGCATATTGGCAAGTTTACGCTTCTCCTCAGATGCTTTCAATTTTGATTTTTGGGTCATTTTACTGAACTTTTGTTTTTTGGACTTTACATGCTCTCTACTATGACATTGGGCATCGGCCTTGGCAGACGACGTTGATGGCATTTCATCGTCTCGGCCATGACTAGTGGCAGCAGCTTCAGCACGAGGTGGAAGTGGATCTTGATCTTTCCCTATTTTAACCTCCACATTTTTGTTCTCCATTTTTTAATGTGTGGAATTATATGCCAGTATCAATAGCAATGGCCTACTACTATATATACTGCGCACAACTGAAATGCACCACAGGTATGGATGGATAGTATACTTGACGACACAGAGGTAGGTACAGCAGTGGCCTACTGTACCGTAATGCTATATATTATATACTGGTGGCCAGCAAACTGTGCAAAACTTAAATGCACCACAGGTATGGATGGATAGTATACTTGACGACACAGAGGTAGGTACAGTAGTGGCCTACTGTACCGTAATGCTATATATTATATACTGGTGGTCAGCAAACTGTGCAAAACTTAAATGCACCACAGGTATGGATGGATAGTATACTTGACAACACAGAGGTAGGTAGAGCAGTGGCCTACTGTACCGTACTGCTATATATTATATACTGGTGGCCAGCAAACTGTGCAAAACTTAAATGCACCACAGGTATGGATGGATAGTATACTTGACGACACAGAGGTAGGTACAGTAGTGGCCTACTGTACCGTAATGCTATATATTATATACTGGTGGTCAGCAAACTGTGCAAAACTGAAATGCACCACAGGTATGGATGGATAGTATACTTGACAACACAGAGGTAGGTAGAGCAGTGGCCTACTGTACCGTACTGCTATATATTATATACTGGTGGTCAGCAAACTGTGCAAAACTGAAATGCACCACAGGTATGGATGGATAGTATACTTGATGACACAGAGGTAGGTACAGCAGTGGCCTTCTGTACCGTACTCCTATATATTATATACTGGTGGTCAGCAAAATTATGCACTGTACTCCTACTATATACTACAATGCAGCACAGATATGGAGTGTTTTTCAGGCAGACAACGTATACTGGTGGTCACTGGTCAGCAAAACTCTGCACTGTACTCCTCCTATATAATATACTGGTGGTCCCCAGTCCCCACAATAAAGCAGTGTGAGCACAGATATATGCAGCACACTGAGCACAGATATGGAGTGTTTTTCAGGCAGACAACATATACTGGTGGTCTCTATCAGCAAAACTCTGCACTGTACTCCTCCTATATAATACAGCTGCTCCCCAGTCCCCACAATAAAGCAGTGTGAGCACAGATATATGCAGCACACAGAGCACAGATAAGGAGCGTTTTTTTCAGGCAGAGAACGGATAAAACTGGTGGTCACTGATCAGCAAAACTCTGCACTGTACTCCTCCTATATTATACAGCTGCTCCCCAGTCCCCACAATTAAGCAATAAGCAAGCACAAATATTTGCATCAACAATAAACGGAGAGGACGCCAGCCACGTCCTCTCCCTAACATTTCCAATGCACGAGTGAAAATGGCGGCGACGCGCAACTGCTTATATAGAATCCGAATCTCGCGAGAATCCGACAGCGGGATGATGACGTTCGGGCGCGCTCGGATTAACCGAGCCATACGGGAAAATCCGAGTATGCCTCGGACCTGTGTAAAATGGGTGAAGTTCGGGGGGGGGGGTTCGGTTTCCGAGGAACCGAACCCGCTCATCACTAGAGAAAATGACACTTTTTTTAAAAAATGTCACCCTAATAACGTGTCCACCTATTTCTTGTGCCGACCTAGTCACTGTCGACCTAGTTACTGTCGACCCAACGAACCACACCCTTATTAGACAGTACCCTTTTTAAAAAAAAATTAAAAAGTATTTAATGCAAAGCACTGAAAAGCAAACGTGTGTTTCAGTTATATCTGAAGTCATACTTTTCCAGTTGGCAAACGCTTACTGTACGTTTGAGGTCGACAAAAGAATTGGGAGAATTAACGTCTGCAAATAATTTGCAATCTTTCATTTACTTTGTGTCAGTTTGGAGACATATAATCAGGCACTTCAAAATGTTCTGTTAGTGATGTCATTCAGTAGCAGCTCTCATATATAGTCTAGCGTATGCTGTCACGTGTCAGAATAAAATATATTTGGCTTGGAAAGCAAACTACGGAGGTTGGAAAGTAATCATAAGCAAAGAAGAAAGGCTATGAAACTAGAGCAATTATGGTAATAGAAAGTTATTTTTGTCACTCTTTCCCGCAATAGAGGGTGTGACAGCGGAGGTTTGGCAAATCTATCAGCCGTTACTAGGCAACCACTAATGCTTGCAGGGGAGTCTTCACTTTCTTGAACAGAGGTGAAAAATTATCCATCGGAGTCTGCTAGCAGCCTCAGAAGCTCCTCAGGTTCAGTTTCATACAAATGTGCCCAGATAAAGGAGACTAGATAGAGCAAGTTTCTTTCACAGCTGAAGCGGACACAAAGTGTTTGTTTTAACATGAAGCGACAGAAGCAGGGGCGTTTTAAGAGAGAAGAGGGTCTGCGTGCAGACTCCTGGGGACAGCTCCTGTGCGCATGCGCAAATCACTCATAAATGGCCGCAGTGCCCATTTTGTGTCTGAAGTGCAGGGTCGCCGCAGCGGGATACCGGAGGAGTAAGTATAATATATGAATGCAGTACATAGGCGCCAATTCCGTGGGTGCTCCTGGGCCCAAGCACCCACGGACAATGAGGAGCACCCACGGAACCAGCTGCTGCCTCAGTAGTTACCGCTAGCCGCCGCCCTTAACCTCCGCAGTAGATTGAGACGCTCTGGGGGCTACAGAAGCACTTCCGTACAGTACAGTGTGGAAAAACCCCACCAAAAATGCCCACCGCCAAGGAGGAGATAGATGCTAGAGGTCTGGCGGCGGGCATTTTAAGGTATTTTTTGACACTGCAGTGTACGGAAGCACTTCCGCAGCCCCCATTGCATCTCAATCCACTGCTGGGGCTGCGGAGGCTAGCAGTATATTTAGTGACACCCCCTCCCATGCATTCACGCCCTTCTTTCACGGGACGCACATAGATTCTTCAGGTGAGAGTGTTTCTACTGTAAAATCAGCAGTTGATGCTGTGAATTTCTGCGGCCTGTGAGGTACTGATAGAAGACACTGCTGAAGCAGCATACAGTATCCGGGTTGGGAAGGAAATCATTGATCTGTTTAGAGGAATGGTTTGTCCCTCTGCCCTCTTCTTGAGGCGTGTGGAACATACCTGGATCTAGTTCTGCTGTGCTTGCGGAGTAGCAGCAACCAGGATCCCGTAACCAGCATACAGGAAAGCCGCATTCACCACTGATCATGCTCGCAGACCACTTGGAGGCCGCCGGCGAAGAAGGACAAAGTACGGGGACACGGAGGAATCAGGTGAGTCTCTGTAAGGGGGGCAGGAGATGTGGTAACCGGCTCTGATAGGAATATTCCACCTCCCAGACAGATACCTGCTTACAGCAGTACACGGTGCCAGGGCCGTCTTTTTGATGGGCTCAATGGGCTCTTGCCCAAGGGCCCCAGGAGTTTAAGGGCCCTAGACTGATAGCTGAGGGTCCCCTCTTTCCAGGGGTACCAGATTTTTGAAAATTGGCCCCGGGGAACCGGAGATATCCGCTTGAAAGCAGTGGTCCCCATCCAAGCCTGTTAATTGCTCTTCCCAGCCAGATATCTCGGGTTCTGTCAGAGTTTTTCTGAGGGTATAATCCAAAAGCTGGGACTCTGCCATTTCGGAGCACACTGGTATCTTGTCTCTACTGTACACAGAACCAGAGATATCAGCCTTCCAGCAGCTGTTCCCTGCTCCAGCTCCACACACCTAATATGTAGTTTTATATTTTCATCGGTGGATTGCTCTGGCTCCCGGATTCTGATCCGCAAGTCCCCAGTACCTCCTGATAGGTGGGACTCTTTCGATTTTTATCCTTTTGCTCAGAAATATATTTCCAGGAACTTGAGATATCTTCAGTCAAGCAAGCTGCCCTCCCACCGGAAAATGATAAATATTAAGCCCACTCCGCTATCCACCCCTCCCCTACATATTAAACACCCCATACAATCCTGGAAGTCATGTACCAGGGCTTCTTCATTCAGCCCAATGCCCACTTCTACAGTTTTGCCCCATCTGTGCAGTACAGGAGTAATTAGTAGTAGTGATGTGCACCGGACATTTTTCGGGTTTTGTGTTTTGGTTTTGGATTCGGTTCCGCGGCCGTGTTTTGGATTCGGACGCGTTTTGGCAAAGCCTCACCGAAAAATTTTTGTCGGATTCGGGTG
Source organism: Pseudophryne corroboree (assembly GCF_028390025.1). Taxonomy (NCBI): domain Eukaryota; kingdom Metazoa; phylum Chordata; class Amphibia; order Anura; family Myobatrachidae; genus Pseudophryne; species Pseudophryne corroboree. The sequence continues at coordinate 60,993,663 of NC_086450.1, read as the reverse complement.
TGTTTTGGATTCGGGTGTTTTTTACATAAAAACCCTCAAAAACAGCTTAAATCATAGAATTTGGGGGTCATTTTGATCCCATAGTATTATTAACCTCGATAACCATAATTTCCACTCATTTTCAGTCTATTCTGAACACCTCACAATATTATTTTTAGTCCTAAAATTTGCACTGAGGTCGCTGGATGGCTAAGCTAAGCGACACAAGTGGCCGACACAAACACCTGGCCCATCTAGGAGTGGCACTGCAGTGTCAGGCAGGGTGGCACTTCAAAAAAATTGTCCCCAAACAGCACATGATGCAAAGAAAAAAAGAGGCGCACCAAAGTCGCTGTGTGACTAAGCTAAGCGACACAAGTGGCCGACACAAACACCTGGCCCATCTAGGAGTGGCACTGCAGTGTCAGACAGGATGGCACTTCAAAAAAATAGTCCCCAAACAGCACATGATGCAAAGAAAAAAAGAGGCGCAATGAGGTAGCTGTGTGACTAAGCTAAGCGACACAAGTGGCCGACACAAACACCTGGCCCATTTAGGAGTGGCACTGCAGTGTCAGACAGGATGGCACTTCAAAAAAATAGTCCCCAAACAGCACATGATGCAAAGAAAAAAAGAGGCGCACCAAGGTCGCTGTGTGACTAAGCTAAGCGACAAAAGTGGCAGACACAAACACCTGGCCCATCTAGGAGTGGCACTGCAGAGTCAGACAGGATGGCAGATTAAAAAAAATGTCCCCAAACAGCACATGATGCAAAGAAAAAAAGAGGCGCAATGAGGTAGCTGTGTGACTAAGTTAAGCGACCCAAGTGGCCGACACAAACACCTGGCCCATTTGGAGTGGCACTGCAGTGTCAGACAGGATGGCAGATTAAAAAAATTGTCCCCAAACAGCACATGATGCAAAGAAAAAAAGAGGCGCAATGAGGTAGCTGTGTGACTAAGCTAAGCGACCCAAGTGGCAGACACAAACACCTGGCCCATCTAGGAGTGGCATTGCAGTTTCAGACAGGATGGCACTTCAAAAAAATAGTCCCCAAACAGCACATGATGCAAAGAAAAAAAGAGGCGCAATGAGGTAGCTGTGTGACTAAGCTAAGCGACCCAAGTGGCCGACACAAACACCTGGCCCATCTAGGAGTGGCACTGCAGTGTCAGACAGGATGGCAGATTAAAAAAATTGTCCCCAAACAGCACATGATGCAAAGAAAAAAAGAGGCGCAATGAGGTAGCTGTGTGACTAAGCTAAGCGACACAAGTGGCCGACACAAACACCTGGCCCATCTAGGAGTGGCACTGCAGTGTCAGACAGGATGGCACTTCAAAAAAATTGTCCCCAAACAGCACATGATGCAAAGAAAAATGAAAGAAAAAAGAGGTGCAAGATGGAATTGTCCTTGGGCCCTCCCACCCACCTTATGTTGTATAAACAGGACATGCACACTTTAACCAACCCATCATTTCAGCGACAGGGTCTGCTACACGACTGTGACTGAAATGACTGGCTGGTTTGGGCCCCCACCAAAAAAAGAAGCAATCAATCTCTCCTTGCACAAATTGGCTCTACAGAGGCAAGATGTCCACCTCATCATCATCCTCCGATTCCTCACCCCTTTCACTGTGTACATCCCCCTCCTCACAGATTATTAATTCGTCCCCACTGGAATCCACCATCTCAGGTCCCTGTGTACTTTCTGGAGGCAATTGCTGCTGGTGAATGTCTCCACGGAGGAATTGATTATAATTCATTTTGATGAACATCTTCTCCACATTTTCTGGAAGTAACCTCGTACGCCGATTGCTGACAAGGTGAGCGGCTGCACTAAACACTCTTTCGGAGTACACACTGGAGGGAGGTCAACTTAGGTAGAATAAAGCCAGTTTGTGCAAGGGCCTCCAAATTGCCTCTTTTTCCTGCCAGTATACGTACGGACTGTCTGACGTGCCTACTTGGATTTGGTCACTCATATAATCCTCCACCATTCTTTCAATGGTGAGAGAATCATATGCAGTGACAGTAGACGACATGTCAGTAATCGTTGGCAGGTCCTTCAGTCCGGACCAGATGTCAGCACTCGCTCCAGACTGCCCTGCATCACCGCCAGCGGGTGGGCTCGGAATTCTTAGCCTTTTCCTCGCACCCCCAGTTGCGGGAGAATGTGAAGGAGGAGATGTTGACGGGTCACGTTCCGCTTGACTGGACAATTTTCTCACCAGCAGGTCTTTGAACCTCTGCAGACTTGTGTCTGCCGGAAAGAGAGATACAACGTAGGTTTTAAATCTAGGATCGAGCACGGTGGCCAAAATGTAGTGCTCTGATTTCAACAGATTGACCACCCGTGAATCCTGGTTAAGCGAATTAAGGGCTCCATCCACAAGTCCCACATGCCTTGCGGAATCGCTCTGTTTTAGCTCCTCCTTCAATGTCTCCAGCTTCTTCTGCAAAAGCTTGATGAGGGGAATGACCTGACTCAGGTTGGCAGTGTCTGAACTGACTTCACGTGTGGCAAGTTCAAAGGGTTGCAGAACCTTGCACAACGTTGAAATCATTCTCCACTGCGCTTGAGTCAGGTGGATTCCCCCTCCTTTGCCTATATCGTGGGCAGATGTATAGGCTTGAATGGCCTTTTGCTGCTCCTCCATCCTCTGAAGCATATAGAGGGTTGAATTCCACCTCGTTACCACCTCTTGCTTCAGATGATGGCAGGGCAGGTTCAGGAATGTTTGGTGGTGCTCCAGTCTTCGGCACGTGGTGGCTGAATGACGAAAGTGGCCCGCAATTCTTCGGGCCACCGACAGCATCTCTTGCACGCCCCTGTCGTTTTTTAAATAATTCTGCACCACCAAATTCAGTGTATGTGCAAAACATGGGACATGCTGGAATTTGCCCAGATGTAATGCATGCACAATATTGCTGGCGTTGTCCGATGTCACAAATCCCCAGGAGAGTCCAATTGGGGTAAGCCATTCTGCGATGATGTTCCTCAGTTTCCGTAAGAGGTTGTCAGCTGTGTGCCTCTTCTGGAAAGCGGTGATACAAAGCGTAGCCTGCCTAGGAACGAGTTGGCGTTTGCGAGATGCTGCTACTGGTGCCGCCGCTGCTGTTCTTGCTGCGGGAGGCAATACATCTACCCAGTGGGCTGTCACAGTCATATAGTCCTGAGTCTGCCCTGCTCCACTTGTCTGTGGTTAAGTGGACATTGGGTACAACTGCATTTTTTTGGATACTGGTGACTCTTTTTCTGAGGTCTGTGTACATTTTCGGTATCGCCTGCCTAGAGAAATGGAACCTAGATGGTATTTGGTACCGGGGACACAGTACCTCAATCAAGTCTCTAGTTGCCTCTGAATTAATGGTGGATACCGGAACCACGTTTCTCACCGCCCAGGCTGCCAAGGCCTGAGTTATCCGCTTTGCAGCAGGATGACTGCTGTGATATTTCATCTTCCTCGCAAAGGACTGTTGGACAGTCAATTGCTTACTGGAAGTAGTACAAGTGGTCTTCCGACTTCCCCTCTGGGATGACGATCGACTCCCAGCAGCAACAACAGCAGCGCCAGCAGCAGTAGGCGTTACACTCAAGGATGCATCGGAGGAATCCCAGGCAGGAGAGGACTCGTCAGACTTGCCAGTGACATGTCCTGCAGGACTATTGGCTTTCCTGTGTAAGGAGGAAATTGACACTGAGGGAGTTGGTGGTGTGGTTTGCAGGAGCTTGGTTACAAGAGGAAGGGATTTAGTTGTCAGTGGACTCCTTCCGCTGTCACCCAAAGTTTTTGAACTTGTCACTGACTTCTGATGAATGCGTTCCAGGTGACGTATAAGGGAGGATGTTCCTAGGTGGTTAACGTCCTTACCCCTACTCATTACAGCTTGACAAAGGCAACACACGGCTTGACACCTGTTGTCCGCATTTGTGTTGAAATAATTCCACACCGAAGAGCTGATTTTTTTTTGTATTTTGACCAGGCATGTCAATGGCCATATTCGTCCCACGGACAACAGGTGTCTCCCCGGGTGCCTGACTTAAACAAACCACCTCATCATCAGAATTCTCCTTGTCAATTTCCTCCCCAGCGCCAGCAACACCCATATCCTCATCCTGGTGTTTTGACTATCAGGAACTGGACTGCGGGTGCTCCTTCCAGCACTTGCAGGGGTCGTGCCATCCAGTGTTGGGAAGGTCAGGCATCGCAACTGACACAATTGGACTCTCCTTGGGGATTTGTGATTTAGAAGAACGCACAGTTCTTTGCTGTGCCTTTGCCAGCTTAAGTCTTTTCATTTTTCTAGCGAGAGGATGAGTGCTTCCATCCTTATGTGAATCTGAACCACTAACCATGAACATAGGCCAGGGCCTCAGCCGTTCCTTGCCACTCCGTGTCGTAAATGGCATATTGGCAAGTTTACGCTTCTCATCAGACGCTTTCAATTTTGATTTTTGGGTTATTTTACTGAACTTTTGTGTTATGAATTTTACATGCTCTCTACTATGACATTGGGCATCGGCCTTGGCAGACGACGTTGATGGAATTTCATCGTCTCGGCCATGACTAGTGGCAGCAGCTTCAGCACGAGGTGGAAGTGGATCTTGATCTTTCCCTATTTTAACCTCCACATTTTTGTTCTCCATTTTTTAATGTGTGGAATTATATGCCAGTATCAATAGCAATGGCCTACTACTATATATACTGCGCACAACTGAAATGCACCACAGGTATGGATGGATAGTATACTTGACGACACAGAGGTAGGTACAGCAGTGGCCTACTGTACCGTACTGCTATATATTATATACTGGTGGTCAGCAAAATTATGCACTGTACTCCTACTATATACTGTCTACAATGCAGCAAAGATATGGAGTGTTTTTCAGGCAGACAACGTATACTGGTGGTCACTGGTCAGCAAAACTCTGCACTGTACTCCTCCTATATAATATTATACTGGTGGTCCCCAGTCCCCACAATAAAGCAGCACACTGAGCACAGATATGGAGTGTTTTTCAGGCAGACAACGTATACTGGTGGTCACTGTCAGCAAAACTCTGCACTGTACTCCTGCTATATAATACAGCTGCTCCCCAGTCCCCACAATAAAGCAGTGTGAGCACAGATATATGCAGCACACTGAGCACAGATATGGAGCATTTTTCAGGCAGAGAACGGATAAAACTGGTGGTCACTGATCAGCAAAACTCTGCACTGTACTCCTCCTATATTATACAGCTGCTCCCCAGTCCTCCCCACAATTAAGCAATAAAGCACAATCAAGTTCAACAATAAACGGAGAGGACGCCAGCCACGTCCTCTCCCTAACATTTCCAATGCACGAGTGAAAATGGCGGCGACGCGCGGCTGCTTATATAGAATCCGAATCTTGCGAGAATCCGACAGCGGGATGATGACTAGTGATGAGCGAGGTTCGGTTTTACTCGGTTTTACTCGGTTCTCAAAACGGCATCTTATTGGCTATCCAAAACACGTGACATCCGTGAGCCAATAAGATGCCGTTTTGAGAAACGAGTAAAACCGAGTAAAACCGAACCCGCTCATCACTAATGATGACGTTCGGGCGCGCTCAGGTTACCGAGCCATACGGGAGAATCCGAGTATGCCTCGGACCCGTGTAAAATGGGTGAAGTTCGGGTGGGTTCGGTTTCCGACGAACCCGCTCATCACTAATTAGTAGAAATGATTGCTCCAGGTCCTACATGCTGAGCAGAAGATAGAACACTCCCTAACGCCCGTGGGATATGAAAGCTGCCGCTGATAGCACTCCCCACCCGTACTGCTGGAGGATGAGTAGGGGGCCCAGTGCATTGCTGTGCCCAGGGGCCTACACTGCTGTTAAGACAGCCCTGCCCGGTACCAGTAGATGCCGCTAAATAGGAGACACCACAGGTCACCGCATTACAGTAAGTGAGTCCACCCGCCAGAAGATTTCCTGCTGCCGCCTCCCTGGTTGGTAATTTATCTATCTCCAGTTTATCACTCTCCAAGGCTTTGTACATCATAAAAACATACGTACAAATTGATGGCAGATAAAAACCACCTTGGCTAATCTAGTCTGCCCATGTACATACATATACACACGCTTACACACTAGGGTTAAAAAATATTTTTTTGGGGGAGCCAATTAACCTACCACTATATTTTGGGATTGTGGGAGGAAACCGGAGTACCCAGAGGAAACCCATGCAAGCACTGGGAGAATATACAAACTCCACACAGTTATGGCCATAGTCGGAACCAAACCTATGACCTCAGTGCTGTGAGGCAGTAATGATAACCGTTAGAGCACAGGTTCTCAAACTCGGTCCTCAGGACCCCACATGGTTCATGTTTTGCAGGTCACCTGTAGGTTTTTAAAATATGACAGTTGGTGATACACAGTGCAGCTGCTGGGTGACATGGAAAACGTGAACCGTGTGGGGTCCGGAGGACCGAGTTTGAGAACCACTGCGTTAGACTATCCACACTGCATCTGCTCATGTGTGTATGGATGGGACATGTGACAGAGGGAACCTCTTCTAGAACTTGAGTACAGTGTAAAGGTGTGGCCAGAGCATTTTAATAACCACAGAAAGAAAAAGGAATGACTAGGCACCAGGAGGAAAATAGTAATGATATGTAGTTATCCAATATGGGACAATTTACATACGGTTAGGATCAATATTGGTATGTCCATTTGGTGGTGCGCCCCGAGTCAGAAAGGGGTATACACACAAAGTGGGTAATTCCAAGTTGATCGCAGTAGGACATTTTTTAGCAATTGGGCAAAACCATGTGCACTGCAGGGGAGGCAGATATAACATTTGCAGAGAGAGTTAGATTTGGGTGGGTTATTTTGTTTCTGTGCAGGGTAAATACTGGCTGCTTTATTTTTACACTGCAAATTAGATTGCAGATTGAACACACCCCACCCAAATCTAACTATCTCTGCACATGTTATATCTGCCTCCCCTGCAGTGCACATGGTTTTGCCCAACTGCTAACAAAAATCCTGCTGCGATCAACTTGGAATTACCCCCAATATACAGAGACTCTTTTTGTGGGCGCACTCGTAACAGTCGGTAAATGCCGTGTGTTATATATCAGATAAACGTAACTTTTAATCAAATGTCAAAAAATATATATTTATTAGTATATCTCACAGTAACCAGTTGGAGATATTATCTGAGGTATCCTGATATACAAGATGAGTGAATAAACCAAAATTAAATAAAGATACAATACAGTTTCACACCATTAAATTCCTGATTGATATTCAGATGTACATATGCTTATATCAAATTTATAGTTCTAAGAAAATTTGGTGTATGTTCTGGTCACTCTCCATATCATATGGGTTGCGGGTTTGCAGTCATATATTGGGCTGCAACCTTCCGCCCTGACCAGTACAGGTAAACTGTTTTAATGAGGCCACAATGGGCCAGGAATACCAGGGAGCCCCACCTGGGTATATGCGGTACCTTTTGTTTGGACACAGAAGAGATTATAATAACAAGGAGAAAGGATTGATACCTGTCCCCTGAAAGCTGTGTTATAAACTATTGGGAAGGAAGATAGAGGGGCCTCTACTGTTAGTGTTGGGTAAGTGTGGCGTCCCAGAGGTTCTATGTACCTCTACAACACTCGGTATTCCCTGGAGGTCACCATTCCAGGTACTGACAGAGCCCAAACCGCTTGGCTTCCAAGATCAGGTGAGATCGGGCATACTGAGTATGGTATGATTGTAGGGTGTCTCAGTGCCGTAACTAAACATTTTAGCGCTGTGTGCAAGAAACAGCATCGGCGCCTCCCCTCCCCCAAACATAAAACAGGGCCAATGCGCGCTGTAGGCTGTGGCTTCATGGGGAAGGGGTGTGGCCATGTAGCTCCCTTTAACACAGTACGGCAGGTACTGTAGAGTCCCCTTTTACACAATACGGCAGGTAGAGTCCCCTTTTACACATTACGGCAGCAGAGTCCCCCCTTTTTTACACAGTAGGCAGCAGAGTCCCCCTTTGTTATATATTACAGCAACCGAGACCCCTTTTTCACATTAGGCGGGGAGAGTGTGTGTATGTGTGTGTGTGTTTGTCTGTGTGTATGTGTGTCACATTAGGCGGGGAGAGTGTGTGTGTGTCACACTAGGCGGGGAGAGTGTGTGTGTGTGTGTGTGTGTGTGTCACACTAGGCAGGGAGAGTGTGTGTGTGTGTGTGTCACATTAGGCAGGAAGAGTGTGTGTGTGTCACATTAGGCAGGGAGAGTGTGTGTGTGTGTGTGTGTGTGTGTGTGTGTGTGTGTGTGTGTGTGTGTGTGTGTGTGTGTCACATTAGGCAGGGAGAGTGTGTGTGTTCGGCAACCTGACAGGTGCAGACACTGTTCTACAGGCGCTCTCACTCCTACTCCATTGCTGATGTGGCGGTTGGTCTAACAGGCGGCATCAGCAGAGGCGGGTCATATGTGGCAGCAGGCGGCTTCAGTAGAGCTCCCTGTCCTTGGCAGCGGGTCTCACAGAAGGAATTAGCAGAGGCATCGGCGGCTGATATACGCAGTAGGCGGCTTCAGTAGCGCTCCCTCTCCTTTGCACTTTCAGCGACAGGTCTCACAGGAAGAATTAGCAGAGGCAGCGGCGGCTCATATACATCAATTAGCGGCTTCAGTAGCGCTCCGTCTCCCTCTCCTTTGCAGCGGTGGAGGGTCTCACAGGAGGAATTACCGCACAGGGGACTGTGCTGTGTAACACCAAATGGCACATGCGCCACCGCTCCCCTTCCCTTACAGAGGTGGCGGCGGGACACAGGCCCCACGGACAGAATAACTTTTCACTACTCTCTCACTCACTAAAATGCTCATACGTGGAGGTGTGCTGGCTGATGGTGTGCCTTCAGTGCAGTTGCGCTGTGGGCAAGGCACCATCGGCACACACCTAGTTACGGCCCTAGGGTCTCTGAACCGATCCTTTATCCACTAATGAGAGAGCACCAGAAAAGAGAGTTCAGGAAGAGCTGGGTACACAATTTGAGTGTACTCAGTAAGGAGGGAAGCAAATTAGAGTGTGGTGAATCTGCTGTCTGTGTCAGGCAGGAAAATGAAACCTGGATCACAGATGAGAGTTCACCGAATAAGTATAGTGAGAAGTAGATTCACTGATAGCAGAATCAGAATCATGAATTTCAATCACTAATTACATTAAATTTGATATCACAGGATTAGTGACTGTCAGTTGAATGATTGATATTGCGTTGTGACTATACATACACAGAAATGAAGCCACCTACAAATCAGTTGACCTGATCACTGGTTGTTACCAAATGGCAGTAAGAAATGTATATAAGTCACATGCTGAGCACCTGTGGCTAATTAATATCACTTAGTACAAATGTACAAGGAGACTACTGCACATGAATTCATAAAGCCCAAGTTCTTAGAATGATGTAGTATTGTCATCTGAAAGATACATTACAATAGCATTAGCCATGTGCCTTATTGCTCCACAGAGTATGAAGCATTTGCAGGAACCAATAGCCTGTTAACTGGACTGGCTTGGTTGTATTTACAATGATCTCACCAATGTGGGAAAGGGGAGAAAGGGGAGTGTGCTATGTCCTGTGGTAGGAAGATAGTTAGGCCGTGGAGATTGGGCAGCACTGGATTGCCACCTATCTTCAACGGTTACCTGTGGTACCAAATGAGAATGGAGTCCGGATCCAGCAGTAGCATGGTCCTAGGTGGGGGTCCAAGGGGAAAACACTTTTCGCCCGGTGAACGGGCTTGTTCACTTCCGGGTAATTCCGGTATTTTAATAACCACTCCAGTACCGTAACCATGGCAGAAACAATTGATACAGTATGCCTATAGATCAAAAGTTCCTCTTGGCTCTGGTGGGGTGAAAGATATGGGTTCCTGGAAGCACTGCGGCCACCAGTGGTCCCTGTTGCTTCCAGGCCTGCATACACCAGTATCACCAGGCACCAACAGTGACATCGGGTAGAAGAAGCGATGACACGGCACACATTTCACCGGTTACCGCTCACCAGGAGGTGAACACAAGATCTACAAAACGGTAGGTTTTGGAACCTAGTGGGATATGAGACACTGACCCCCCCAGAACACAACACCCAGATTCACCTAAAACTCATTTACAATCTGGATTAACCCCCTGGACATTTAACCCACTCTGATTTCGAGAGACTCATGGAGCTCTCACCTTGAGAATATCATTCATTTGCCAGTGGTTGTAGCATACACACACCAAACGGCATACATACAGATAGGTTACATTGCGTACACATGGACAGAGCTTAACTCTCTGAGAGATCCAATGTGTTTCTCATAATATTTAAAATGCTAAAATGTATTTTTATTGTTGCAAAACAAAGTTCAAATAAGTCATATTGTGTTTGATTCAGATTGGATTGTTTATCTGTTAAATAGATTTAAAAGTACATTTAAAAGTTGCTGCATAGCCTTGAAATATTTATTTATTTATTTTTTTAAAGTCAGGCCTAAAATAACTTCTGGTGCTTGTATGATTTGTGATTTCTTTGTGACAAAGGAAACCGCATGGTCTGTCCTCCATTTTGGACTAACCACATGGCCTGTCCACCATCTTGTGTAAACCTCATGGATGTGGAAGGGGGAGGAGCAGTGGCCACATTAAGAAGGTCATTTTCTAAATAGCTGATTTTCAGTCTGCTCAGAAAAATCAGTTTCCTTTGTCACATCAAGCACCATTTATGAGTTACCAATGAATTTATTTAACCCATGCCATAGTCAATTACAAATAGTTTCAATTGGGCCTAGTGAGAGAGAAATGGTGAGATAAATGCTTGGCTTGGTGTAAGAAATTGCACACAGAAAAAAAAAAGAAAAAAAACTTTTTTTTCTTCTTTCCCAGGATTTAGTTAACTCTTTGTTTGCTATAAGAAAGGCATTGAAATGTTAATTAACTGGTTCAACCACTAGTACAGGCAGGCAAAACATCTTTGATATGCAAATTAGAAGCACTGAATGGGTGAAGGTGTCTCATAGAAGGCCAGTGAATGATACATATTTATAATATTATTATAATTATGTGTATATTTATATCAGTGTATGTTCTGCAAGATAGCTATCCAATCTGAATCATATCATTTAAATTATAGATTATTGCAGTCATTATAGATCTGTGTGAAATCGGATACATTTGTTGCTATATAGGTAAATTTGAAATAAATGTATTTAAGGGAGTAATTATAGACATGAAACGCAGTTCTGGCCTGGTTGTTAAAAAAAAAACTAAACTGGGTGTTGTGCTTGTGAGCGAGTATAGTTAGCAGTGCTCACATTTATAGACTTGTGTGATTTGTTTTATTGTGTACGCACATTGGTAGACATGGTACGGAACGTGAGGACAGCGTACAAAAACGTGCACGTGGTGCAAGGCCGCACACGCGGCATAGGGGTACGCACGGTTGTGTAATTACGCAAGCTTGCGTAGGGTTGTGTGCGCATAATAAAACCACACGATATTTGTTCAATTAAGGTGGGATAGTAGACATTTAATACAATAGCACATAACTATCCGATTTCAAAAGCAGGTTACTATAAATATAGTTTAAAAACTGTATTGCCTCTGAGGGTAAAGTTGCCAATCAGAACGAGTGAAAATTTTCTATACAGAAAAACAATGCGTATTTGAGTGAAAGCGGAGCGAGTGGAGCTGAACCCAGGAACTGAAGTGGTCTAAGTGGCTGGAGTGGTAACACTGGGTTAGTAGAGGCTCGGTGGCATAGGGTTCCCTACCTTGCGTGATTAGAACTAAGTGGTCTAAGTGATCTGAAGTTGTCTAGGTGTCCCATACAACTAAGTGATCTGGAGTGGTCTAGGCTAGGTGGTCTACAGCAATCGTAGGGCATATAGAGAACTCGTATCTATAGGCTGTGTTATTGCATCGCATGTCCGTGTGTTCTGCACAGCACAACGTGATACCATTGTGTCATATGCGCTGTGGAAGAGCATACGCAGACGTGATTGTATAGACAAAGGGGTTTTTCTTTGATAACGTCGGGAAATCTCCCTGATGGGCTTCCACTGGAAAGGGTGAAGGATGGTTATCTAATTTCTCTGTTTTTCACCCTACAAACAATTCCAGTTGAAAGATACCGAAAAGGAAATTTTCACTGCCTCTCTCAGGAAAATATTCCAACAGA